>NW_018251156.1:0-725 GCF_001263595.1 Phalaenopsis equestris | reverse complement strand
GATGGATGGGATACAACATGGAGCAAATCTTCCAAAAAGATGATAAAACAGATTCAAAAACAGACTACATATTAGAATCTTCAGTCCGTCAGACCAGAGGTGGAAACTTCGTCGCAAGAACCATCGTCATCAAAATCAAAGAAGATAAAGAAAAAGAAAAATTTTGTTGATAGTACTAGAGATAGGATAGGGGCTGCCTCTACTAGATATGTTGTTCGGATTCGGGAAAGAAAATCCTCGAACCCTTAACTTTGTATGATTATCTTTTGTCCCTCCGGGACCTGATGAATGTAATGATAATGATGTTGGCTACGTTTTTACTGTCTTTGGTGATAACGTAAATAACCAACCCAATATCCATCTCGATCCTCAAAATGATCCTCAAATCATACTTGAGTCTAATACTAAAGAGGACTCCGACGATACCACTTACGACAATACCGAAAGCGAAGAACCAATCCTCAAGTACCATGGCACGCCGTTAATAATCAACTTGGAACTTTCTGATAAAGAAGATACATTGGAAGGTTCAACAACAACATTTCGAGAAGAAATTACAGAAATAAATTTAAGGAGAGGAAAAATGTTACCTCCAAGAACAGCTCCAACAGATAAAGGAAAACAAATTGTGATTCAAGAAGAGTTACCTCCACCTCCACCTATAGAAAAACAACATGATCAAGATAAAGTCATAGGAAAAAATAAAGTGGATTACAACGTGCTAG
>NW_018251155.1:34699-35311 GCF_001263595.1 Phalaenopsis equestris | reverse complement strand
CTTTAATAAAAATAAAATAATTTAAGTGTTGAAAAGTAGATTTTTTATTTTTTAAAAATCTCTTTGAGGTTAGAGAACCTAAAGAAATTTATTTTGTATTTTTTTAATTTTTTTATTTGATTTTTTAAAATTATTTTGTGAAAATTCTATTTTTAAACCTTAAAAAAATTAATTTAAGGTTCAAAAATAGATATCTTTATTTTTGAATTCAAGAAAAATATTCTAATTTTTCGTAAGTGTTTATGAAGTGATTTAGAATATTTTTATGATCTTTGTGATTTTTGCAATTTTTAAATTTTTTTTAATTATTAAAATAATTAAAAAAAGGATTAAAAATTAGGTTTTTATTTTAAATATCATTTTATTTTTATTAAATCCCCCTGATGTCAGAGAACTTAAAAAACTAGGTTTAATAATTTTTGGAGTTATATTTTGATTTTTTGAAGATTATTTAAGTGTTAAATTTGATGATGATCTTTAAAAATCAATTAAAAGTATCAAATGATCTCAAAATCCTTTAAAATTTTTATGGTGAGTTCTTTGACTCATGAGCCACAGTGAAGAACAAAAATCAAGTGATTTTAATCTCTGTGTGCTTCAAATTAAATGTTT
>NW_018251155.1:33930-34571 GCF_001263595.1 Phalaenopsis equestris | reverse complement strand
TTTGAGTAGAAAATGCATAAAAACTTAGAAAATTAAGATCTCTGTCTAGAGATCTCCTATGTCTTTGGAAAAATACTCAAATTGTGCACCGAGACAGAGGCTACAACATATAAAAATTTGGGGTCAAGGTGATAATCCAATATGAATGGAGAATTGAAAAAACCCCTAACCCTAATTCATTTTTTACAAATAATTTATGCATCAAATTAATGTGAAAAAAATTCCATATGATTCTCCTCTATTCACTGAGCAAGAGTGTGTTTTTATTTTATTTTTATGAATTTTCTATGCAAAGATATGGATTTTTGAAGTTTAGGGGCTATTTTCTGAATTTATTAAATACCCCTATTTATTTATTCAAATCAAGGGCTGACTGGATCATGGGATCCGTCGAACAACCACGCGGCGCGCTTTTCTTCGACGTCGCCTTCTGAGTTAGCTGCCACACAACCCACTATATCGTTCCAGAGGATCATCCGACTTGATCTCCGTCATCCATTCAATACACGCGAGAATGGACGACATCCGTTCATTGTCCCTGATGGCCTTAACCGAGAGCCGTCCAACTTAAAAACTTAATATCTCTCTCGTTTCTTCATGAATTTTGATGATTTTTTTTTTTAAATGTTCGTCTTGAAGGG
>NW_018251155.1:27679-32299 GCF_001263595.1 Phalaenopsis equestris | reverse complement strand
CTCCAAACCAACACCCAGGGTCAATCCTAAGGCCAAGTAGTCCTATAGGAACTCTCCTTGAGTTCCCTCATAATGATCTTAACTACTAAGTACTAGAGGTTAAGATCAATATGTGGAATTTCAAGTTGAGTAAAGAGAAGAGTTTTGAGTTTCTAATGGTGAGGGTACCTTTTCTAGTTTTCTAAGACTAGTCAGTAGGAAAGTCCTATGGCTAGACCTAGGCTACTAAAGAAATTTCTAGACCTCAACCAAAAGTGAGGTCAACAGTGTACATAGGAGTAGGACGTCTAGGCCTATTTTAAAGGGAATATGCGAGAGTAGGACGTCTATGCTATCTCGAAGGGAATATACAAGAATAGAATGTCTATGCCTATCTCAGAAAAGTGTATATAGGAATAGGATGTCAAGGCCTATCCCGAAGGGAATATGCGAGAGTAGAACGCCTATGCCTATCTCAAAAAGTGTATATAAAAAAAAGCATATAAAGCTTGTGATGCTGAATTCATAGATGTATGGTATGTGTAGGTTTGACAAAAATTTGTGGGATTTTGTGAGATTTTGTGCAAAATATGCAACTCCGTGGGTATGTGAAGAGAATCGGTGCAGATCAGAATAGTCACACTGCGGAAGGAAAGAGTAAAACTTACATTTAGGAGTATTTGTTAGAAAAATCACTTAAATCAATCTTCCAAACTAATGACTAATAGTAGTAGACTAGAATTTTACTAAGGACCTGTTACCTCGCTTCTTTGTGGGATTGATACTAGGGTTTTTAAGGAAAACCTTATATTACTTGAAGCAATACGTGTACTTTCGTAGAACCCATAGTGTGTAAACTATTTGTTATATTTCATAATATTTAAACTTTGTATATTAAATGGTAAATATAAATTGGGTCAAGTTTTTTGCTGTCATTTGAAAGCTAAATTACTGTGTAATTACAGGTCGGGTCAAGTTTTTGGTACCATCTTAGGGGAATTGAATTAACATAAAACACGCATAAAAACAACAAGCACTAGGGGTGCATAGTAGGATACCATTTAGATTTCAACCAGAACCAGAACTGGAAGAGCTATGGTCGTATGAGCTGTGAAATAGCTGTACCTCTAAGCGTGCGCAAAAGGAACTCTTGTCCCGAAGCATAGCTTAGAAGGTTAGCTTAAATGGAGTAAGGCGTCCGATTCTCTACCAAATATTTGAGATAGGTATAAGCCCACCTAAAATGGAGCAATGCATCCTATTCTTAATCTTTGAAATTGGTCTATGACCACCATAAATGGCGCAAGACATCTAATTCTTTACACAAATCTTTGTGATAGGTATAAGGCCCCTTAAATATAGTAAGAAATCCTATTCTCATCTTCTGAGATTGGTCTAAGACTACCTTAAATAGAATAAGGCATCTGATTCTCTATGCAAACATTTGAGATAGGTATAAGGCCACCTTAAATGGAGCAAGGCTTCCTGTTCTCATCTTCGAGATTGTTCTAAGGCCAACTTAACTGGAGTAAGGCATCCAATTATAAAACAAATCTTTGAGATAGGCATAAGGCCACCTTAAATCGAGCAAAGCATCCTATTCTCAATCTTTAAGATAGGTATATGACCACCTTAAATTGAGTAAATCATCCCATTCTCATCTTTCGAGATCGGTCTAAGGACACCTTAAATGGAGTAAGATATCTGATTCTCTACACAAATCTTCGAGATAGGTATAAGGCCACCTTAAGTTGAGTAAGGAATCCTATTCTAATTTCTCTAAACTTTTATTAACTCTTGGGTTGGATGTGAATCCTTGTGCTTTCCTTCCCAACATAGCACTTCTTTCCTTCGATTGGTCTTTTGAGTTGGATGTGAGTCCCTGTGTAATCCATCTCAATTCGACCTCTTCACATATTTCCACCTTATGAAATTAAATTTTCACTAAGCCAAAATCAAAATTAAAATGCAAATCAAGATCAAAATTGAAATTAAAATTAAAACATTGAAATCAAATCGAATCTATGTCACAACCATTTGTATCCTTTACTTTCATCTCCTGAGATCCACCTTCCAATCCCCATCGAAAGTCTCTGTATACTCCACAGCGTAAACCTTCTCCATATTTTCTCTCTTCTCTACTTTGAGCCTATTGGTTTAAGCAGTTGTGTTGATTTGTTGATCTCATCGGTCAATGTGAATTCATGAGGTGTGCTCGCCCAGTACACTAAATCTATTAGGGGTCCATATGTTGACCTCACTTTTGGTTGAGGTCTAATCTTTCTTCCTTATAAGCCTAGGATATAGCCATAGAACTTTTGGATTGATTATCCTAGAGGAAACGTGATGGCACTCTCACATTTAGAAATTCTAAAACCTTTCTTTGCTCATCTTAAAGTTTCATATTTTGGTTTAGACCTCTAGCACTTAGTAGGTGGGAGCAATATGGGGAGCTTAATAAGAGTCTCCATAGGACTGTTTGACCTTAAAGTTAGCCCTGAGTGGTGTGGCCTTAATCACTCTTACACACACACACTTGCACCTACACTCACAACCTAAACCCTAACCCAAACATGCCTAGCTTGATCCCTTACTCTATTAAAAACTCATGTGGATGGTCCCCTAAACCATTATCGCTAAGCTAGGGTTTAGCTAAGATCAGCACATGGATGATCCATAATGGGAGTTCCCTTGGTCCCATGACTCAATAGGGTGACCTCATGATTAATATCCTCAATCAATCCAAAATTTCCCAAATTCCCAATTTTGAACCTTCTTGGCCCCAAACTTCACCAAATTACCAAATTGCCCCTAAAACCTAGATTTTCCAAAATTTCCCAAAATTCACCAAATTATTAAAATCTCTTCAAAAATCATTACAAAACATTTGAAATCACTCAAATAGACCAAAACACTTCAAATTTTCCAAAATTCCCAAAATACCTAAACAAGAGTGAGAATCACATTTAATTCCATGAAGGAGTATTTTGTTCATGGAAGTAAGTGCAAATAAATAGGGAAATATACTTTGTTGGGTTAATAATTAGAGATTTTAGGGTGACAGACTAACATCCGCAATTTGGTCTTAGTGTTTAAGAAATAAAGCAAGTGTTAGTCTTCAAGGGAAGTGAAGTGGGAGCTCTGAAGTGAGAGCCAGTATCCTCCTAGCCTAACCACAGATTTAGGGACTAAACCTTAGATTAGCCAATGATTTTTCTATAACACTGAATCAGGGTAGAGAATTAAAATTGCTCTTATTTGGCACAATACATATTTAAACCATTTATCTCATCTCATTTTACCAAAAATTCATTGTAGTGGGAAAGATGTTTTTTCATATTAAAAAACTTCATCACATAAAAACATAGTTTAGTAGTTACTGTTTAAACTTTTCTTTTTAGTTTTTCTAGTAGTTAATTTTAGTTACGATATTATCTCAAACAATTCAAAATTAGTGACAGTAATTTCATTTTATTTCTGTGAATTTCCTAGTTAATTTATAATTTCAAATGTAAGCCTTCCTCGAGGGATCGAGATTTGGGGCTTAAATAGAATGTCTTATATAACTTGATAACGATACGTATACTTACGTAGAATCCCAACATAAATTGCTTAAATTTCCATAAATTGCTTATTCATAAATTCTTATTAATAAAATAACACATCAAGTTTTTGGCATCATTGCAAAGTGGAGTCAACTTTATAAGTTTTACACAACTATATTTTCGGGATCAAGGATCAAGTTTTTGGCGCGGCGCCATTGTCGGGGAAGGTAATGGTAAATTAAATAAATTTTGTAAATTAGAAAATTTAGAGATAAAACATAAAAATAATTATTATTAAAAAATCAAAAATCATGGAAAAAAATTTAGATATTTAAGAGTATTTTTAAGAATTTTTTTTCTTTTTTTATTATTTTCGTTTATGCTAAATATTGGATCTGAAGGTTTAGTACCTTCCAATTCAGAATTAGAATATACTATTAGAAAATTTTGAAAACAATAGAAAGAAATTAAAAATTTGAACAAAATGATGAATAACTTAGATAATCAAATAAATGCAAATTGACAAAGACCTTTAAAAGAATATGATAATCCGACAGCAGATGAACTTCACTTAACTTTTCAAAACCCTTATGTTGTTGCTAATTCATTTGAGCTTAAACATGTTATTATCCATATGGTACAAACAAATGTTACAAAATAATTAGTTTGGAGGAACACCTACTGAAGATCCTAACATATATCTTGCTAGTTTTCTTGAAATATGTGCTACTTTTAAATATGATGGAGTGTCTAGAGTGTCTAATGATGACTTTTAAATATGATGGAGTGTCTAATGATGTTGTTAGGCTTGGACTTTTTTTAAAGCTAAATCTTAATAAAGCTAAATCTTAGTTAAATTTATTAGCACCTGGATCTATCAGAACTTGGGGAGAACTATCACAAAAATTTTTTGGCTAAATATATTATACCATAAAAAACTGTTAAGCTTAGAAACGATATTACATCTTTTTGTCAGTTTGAAGGAGAATCAATATATGAGAATCAATATATGAAGCCTGTAGCCTGGAAAAGATTTAAGGATCTCCTTAGAAAGTGTCAACACCATGCTTCACCAGATTGGTTAATAATTCAAATC
>NW_018251155.1:24788-27620 GCF_001263595.1 Phalaenopsis equestris | reverse complement strand
GCTGTAGGTGGATCACTAATGTCAAAACCTTTTGAAAAAACATACTCTTTAATTGAAGAAATGACTACTAACAATTTTCAATGGCCCTCTGAACGGGTAAATTCTAAGAGAGTAGGTAGTATTCATGACTTGGATGCAATGTCTATTTTAGCATCTCAAATTGCTGCTATATCAAAAAAGATTTATCAAATTGGAGTGAACTATTCTCAAATACCACCATTATTAGAAGAAAATTCACTAGAGCAGATAATTGATACTCAATCATGTTATGAAACTTTGAATGCTATAAATAATTGAAATAACAAACTCTATTCTAATTATTATAACCTTGGATGGAAAAATCATCTAATTTTAGTTGGAATAATTATAATAATTCGATGAACCCCTTAGAAAATTTAAACAACCAAGGAAATCCTAATTATCGACCTTATTATCCTCCTGGATTTAACTCTAACCCTAACCCACAAGTTAAGGAAAAGAAGTTGATGATGGAAGAAGTAATGTTGAATATGAAAAATTAAATACAAATTCAAGGGGCTGCTATTTGAAATATCAAAAATAAATTAGGACATACTGCTATTACACATAGTAACAGACCTTCAGGAATTCTTCCGAGTATTATGGAAGTTAATCTAAAAGATCAAAATAAGGAGCAAATTAAAGCTATTCAATTGCAAAGTGAAAAAAAAGTAGAAACAAGAATCCAAAGAGAAGCTAAAGTTGAGGAGGACAAGGTAGAGATTGAAAGCGACTACAATGAAAATGAACCAATACAAGTTCCTTTAGAAAAACCACTACCTCCGTTTCCTCAAATATTGAAGCAAAAGAATAAAGATAAAAAATTTACAAAATTTTTTGAAATCCTTAAAAAATTAACGATAAACATTCCTTTCATTGAGGCTTTAGAACAAATGCCAAGTTATGTGAAATTTGAGAAAGATATACTAAACAAGAAAGGAAGTTTGCAGATTATGAGACTGTTGCACTCAGTGAAGAGTGTAACACAATTATTCAGAAAAAGCTTCCTAAAAAGTTAAAAGATTCTGATAGTTTTAATATACATTGTGCAATTGGTGAATTTTTTTTTGAAAAAAGCCTTATGTGATTTAGGAGCGGGTGTCAATCTTATGCCTCTATCAATTTTTAAATATTTAGATTTTGGAGAGATTTCCCTTACTACTGTAAATCTTTAGTTAGCTAATCGATCAATAACTTATCCTAAAGGAGTTATAGAAGATGTATTAGTAAAAGTGGATAAATTTATTTTTCTTGTAGACTTTATAATATTAGACATGGAGGAAGATAAAGAGATTCTTATCACTTTAGGGAGACCTTTTCTTGCAATAGGGAAAGCTGTGATAGATGTGCGAAAAGAAGAATTAATAATGAGAGTTAATGATCAAGAAGTAACATTTATTATTGCAAAGGCTATGAAATATGCTGTAATAGAAAATGATAATGAATGTTTTAGAATGGAAGTTACTGATTATCTGAATAATGAGAAATTTAAGGAAGTATTTGAAGAATAATTAAGGCAAGAAGAATATTATGAGAATGAAACAAAAGAATAGAATTTAGATTATATTCTAGACAAATTTGAAACTTTAGATTTGTTGGAAAATGATAATAAAAATTTAATTCCTTCAAGTATTAAACCACCTGAACTAAAACTTAAAGTATTACCTGCTCATTTAAAATATGTGTTTTTAGGAGATTCATCTACATTGCCTGTTATTGTTTCTTCTGATTTAACTAAAATTTAAGAATAAAAATTAATATAAATGTTAAAAATAAAAAAGATTTTGGATAGATTTTAGCAAATATTAAAGGAATTAGTCCTTCAATATGTATGCATAGAATTCTATTAGATGAATAATACGAACCTAAAGTTGAGCCTTCGAGGAGATTAAACCCAGTAATAAAAGAAGTTGTTGAAAAAGAAATCTTAAAATGGTTAGATGCTGGAATTATATATGCTATTCAGATAGTGCTTGGGTAAGTACAACTCACTGTGTTCCAAAGAAAGGAGGAGTGTCCGTTGAAGTAAACAAGAAAAATAAATTAATTCCATTAAGACAAGTTACTGGTTGGCGAATTTGTATAGACTATAAAAAATTAAACATGGCCACCAGGAAAGATCACTTTCCTTTACCCTTTCTACAACAAGTGTTGGATAAATTGGCTAGAAACAAATATTACTGCTTTTTAGATGGATATACCGAGTACCATCAAATTCTAATTGCTCCTGAGGATTTGCTCCTGAGGATCAAGAGAAAGGATCAAGAGAAAACAACATTTACACGCCCTTATGGAACATTTGCTTTTCGTAGAAGGTCCTTTGCAATATGCAATACACCTGCTATATTTCAAAGATGTATGATGTCAATTTTTAGAAAAAATTCTAAAATTATGTGAAAGATTCGACCTAGTACTAAATCGTGAAAAATATCAATTTATGGTTGCAGGAGGAATTGTACTTGGGCATAAAATTTTTGAAAATGGCATGGAAGTAGATCCTGCTAAAATTTAAGCTATTGAAAAATTACCACCTCCTACTACGGTTAAAGGGGAAGAAGTGATTTACTTTATCCAGTTTTTTCATTATTAGGTTGATAATTCGAACTATTTGGATGAAAAATAACTAAGCCATTATGCCAACTTTTAGAAAGGGATACAAAATTTGATTTTAATGAGGATTGCATAAAAGCTTTTGAATTATTGAAAGAAAAATTAATCACTACACCTATAAAATTTCCACTTAATTGGGAGAAATCATTTGAAATAATGTGTGATGCTAGTGATTATGCTATTGGGATTATGCTATTGGAGTTG
>NW_018251155.1:19762-24749 GCF_001263595.1 Phalaenopsis equestris | reverse complement strand
TTAAAGTAATATATTATGCTAGTAAAACTCTAAATGATGCTCAAATTAATTACACTACTACTAAAAGAGAGTTATTAGCTATTGTATATATCTTTGATAAGTTTAGACCTTACTTGATTTGAACCAAATATATAATGTATACAGATCATTCTGCTATCAAATATTTGATGCAAAAGAAGGATGCCAAAACCAAGGTTAGTTAGATGGACACTTATGATGCAAGAATTTGATCTTGTGGTTATCGATACAAAGGGAAATGATAATCAAATTGATGATCAAAAAAAAATATTAACTAATTTTGTAAATAAAATTTTAAAATATTTCCCTGATGAACAATTATATAATATTGATCTAATGAATATACCGTGGTACACCGATATAGTAAATTATACTGTAAGTGATATTCTACTACCAGATGTTAAGAATCAACAATTAAAGAAATTTATTTATGATTCAAAATTCTTTTTTTGGGATGACCCATATTTTTATAAACGATGTAAATATCTAATTTTTAGGAGGTGTGTGCCTTATGGAGAAACTCAATAAATAATTGAAAGATGTCATGATTCCGAATTTGGAGGACATTTTCCAACAAATAGAACTGAACATAAAATTTTCCAAGCTAGATTTTATTGGCCTACTCTTTTTAGAGATGTTAATGAATATATTAAAACATGCAATCCATGTCAACGAGTACGAAATATTTCTGGAAGAATTGAAATGCCTCTAAATTACACATTGGAAGTTGAAATTTTTGATGTGTGGGGATTAAATTTTATGGGACCATTCGTGCCTTTATTTGGAAATTTATATAAATTACTTGTTGTTGATTATATGTCCAAATGGATTGAAGCTATTGTTATACCTAGATATGATGCTCGGTAGTTATACCTAGATATGATGCTCGGAGTGTTTCTAAATTTTTAAATAAAAATATTTTTACAAGATATGGAATGCCAAGAGTAATTATGACGAATGGAGGATCCCATTTTAGGATTAAGAGAATCGAAAGATTAATTAAAAATATGACATTGTGCATAGATTCTCTTATGCTTATCATTCTTAGACTAGCAGTCTAGCAGAGATAACAAATCGTGAAATAAAACAAATTTTAGAAAAAGTTGTAAATCCCTATAAATTGGATTGGTCAGCTAGATTAGATACTGCATTATGGGCATACATAACTGCTTATAAGACTCTTATTGTGGAATGTCATTATTGGAATGTCACCAAATAGACTTATTTTTGGAAAAACATGCCACTTATCAGTAAAATTAGAGCATAAAGTATTTTGGGCTATTAAGAAATTTAATTTTAATCAAATGCTGGTGAGAAAAGATTGTTGCAACTTAATGAACTTGAGGAGATTAGAAATGAAGCATATGATGATGCAAATCTATAAAGAGAAAATAAAAATATGGCATGATTGAAAGATTATTAAAAAGAAGTTTAAACCTGGATAAGATGTTCTATTTGATAAAACAAGATTGAGATTATTTCCAGAAAAACTGAAATCCAATTGGTTAGGACCATTTAAAGTGATTAAAGTCTATCATTATGAAACTGTTGTTATTAAAGATCTTAAAATTAAAAAGATATTTAAAGTTAATGGGCATCAATTGAAACATTATTATGAAGGGCACATGCCACAATTTAAGAAAATTTTAATGTTAAGTCATCCTGATTAAACAATGGTATGTCGGGCTCGCGACGTCAAACCAAGCGCTTTGTGGGAGGCAACCCATATATAAATCTACATATATTTATATATATCTATATCTTCCTAATTTATTTAATAAGTGTTTTATATATTAGGAAATAATAATATTTTTGAATTCTACACAATTTTATTTATCATAAATTAAGACAAATATTGGTATTGGAGGAAAATTCGGAATCAAATTAAACCCAAAAAATCAGAGATGCAGTTTTGGCCTCTAGCGTGGACTGTGCCAGAATGGGCACCGACAGGGGCCGTCTATAATAGCCATGGCACCGAGAGTGCCACCGGGAGCGTTGATAGCGTCCCATGCAGTTTTGTACATTCACGATGAATTTGGCAAACTTTGGCGCGATTACACATTGAAATAACCTCTAGGAGGTGTTATAAAGGCCTAAAAACTACCTTGGACGACTAGACGCTTCCAAATTTAAAAATCCATGGCTTCCAATTCTAGAAACACTTCTAAGTATGGAGTTTTCAATAAAGAAAGTTTATTAGTTGCGATGCGCAGAGATTATACGACAAAGTCATTACGAAAAAGAGACTTATCAAGGAGAGAGGCTTTGTCAATCATAGATTGAGTAATCCAAGTTCACAGATTGAGAAAATTATAGTACAGAGACGTTGGGAAGTTCTACGCTACACTACCACTGTAGTTGTTGTACCAGTGGTAAAGAAATTTTATGCTAAATTACATGTAATTACCTAAGGAGTCATCTTCATTTGAGGAAAGGCTGTACCATTCACTCCGCCTTGAATTAATGATTTGTATATGGTAGAAAACATGTCAACCTACCATTATACAAATTTTATCCCAATGAGAGATATAATGCAAGATGTATATAATTTTCTGATGGATGAAAATGATAATTGGGAAATCAGAGATGAGAGATACATTAGTTTCTCCACTTCACTACTTAATCCAATATGGAAATAATGGCATTTCTTCATCTCTGCAAAATTAATCCTTACCATGAAGATTAGTAGAGTTACAAAAGAAAATGCAATTTTAAACTATTTCATTTAAATGGAAAAGCCCAGTTATGTAGGATCGATTATTTTCAAATTTATTATGGGTATTATTATGAATGGGACTATATATGGACCGAAGCATCGTTCTACAATTTTCTTACTTTTCAGTCAATCTCCAGTGCCATATGAAACTTTGAAAAAAGTATTATTACCCTGGGAGCCCATGATTTCTATTGATGATAATTTTATTGGGAATGGAAATGAAGCATTAGATATTATTTTGGATCATTCATCACATGCTTCAACATAATTAATGCCATAAACAGTAGGAACATAAACAGTTGGAACTTCAATAGCTTTGGAGAAGAAAATGAAGAAAATCAAAAAAGAACTTCAGAGTATTATAAATGCAATAGGAAATCTTAACTACCTTTTTGATCACTTAGATTGAAGGATGAGGAGAACTTTGATCATACTGAAACAATTGAAGCAAGTTTGGTGCAGATGTTCAACAAAAATGGATGGATAGATTAAAATTTGACTGATCAATTCCCGTACCGACCTTTCTACAATTTGTACATCCATTACCAGTCAATGGGAGATATTAGAAGAGGAGAAAGTACTGAAGATGAAGCAGAATAATTAAAAAAGTTGGACTCTCTACTATTTTAAAGTAATTATGTTTTTAATATGATTATGTTGGATTTACTTTACTTTAATTTACTTTACTTTGCTTTAGAACTCTATAAACTTTGATTGTGTATATAATTTTGTGTCAACATTCTAGTGTTGTGGCTTGATTTCGACGCTGAATTATAATTTAGTTTGTTTTATGTATGTCAAAGTGTGATTAGAAAAGTGTATTTGTAAGAATTGGATGTTCATATATAAAAGTTAGTTTGGTGTTGTTTGTGAAAATTCTTGTTTGCGAATTGTTTTAAGATTTAAATTTGTGTTCAAAAAGACTAATTAGACTTTGGTGTAACTTGAATGAAAGTTGAAAATTGCGAAAATAGAAAAATTAAAATTTTGGCCACTAGCGCCGACGACGCCAGAATGGGCGCCAACCGCACACTCGACCAAAAAGTACCCAAATCCCTTAAAATTTGCAATTTGCGCAGTAAAAACACCATTTTTTCCCTTTTGGTCACCTTCAACCTCCGGTTTGTGCAGCTAGGGATTACTATTGCTTGGATTTGAGGCGATTTTAAGGCAAAAGAAGTTTGGATTTCATCTTCACTCAGTAAGTGCTACACTTTGAACCCAAAATTTTTTAATTTCACCAAGAATTTATCTTACATTGCCGAGATTCAAAATTTTGAAATTTTTTGAGAAGATTTTGAGAAAATCCTTTAGTGAAGAACTTTTACTTAGTGGATTTAAGTTTAAAACGTTCCACCTTGTGATTTTTGGAATGTATTTGGATTTTCTCAAATTTTCTTAGATTACCATGGCACCAAGAATGAGCAAAGGAAAGAGAAAGGAGGATTATGATGATAAAAAAATTGTCAAATACAAGGCTAACATTTGTTTCAATAGTTTGCTTGCAACTAAGAAAGTAATTCTGAATCGAGGATTTAAAAATTTAGGAGGAGAAGTCAGAAGATTAATTTATGCTCGGTAGTGGGAGAATTTTTGTTACTTTACTACTGAGGCTATTATTGGTATAGTGATGGAGTTTTATGCTAACTTTAAGGAAACTTTTGAAGACTATGTTTTTGTTCGTGGTAAAATGGTAGAATTTACTCCAAGAAGAATTAATGAATTTTATTAGTTAGAGGATGTGTAAAGCTGTCAGTACAAATCATGTTCTGCTACAAATGAGGCCTTAGATAAAGTTTTTTCTTTTCTTACTGATGGAAGAGGAGCTTGGAAGGTGAAGAATAATGTTAAGGTAAAATTCCCTCTTTGTATGTTAAATGTAGTATCTAAGGCCTGACATTATTTTATATCTTCTAGAATGATACCAACAAATCATCATAGTGAGGTTACAAAGGATAGAGACATATTGAACTTCTGTATCTAGCAGATGAGAAGGTTATATGTAGGCTCTACTGTTTATAGATGTCTTGATGAAAAGAATATTTTTATCAGCTCTGCATTTTAGGATACTACTGGTGGTTTAGCACACCCTGACCTGATCTTCACACTATGTGAACAGGCTGTAGTTTATTTTAGAATGGATGAGGAAAGGATTGAACCTTTAAATCCTATTGGGCCACCTATTGTTAAGACTTATGAATCTCATGTTGGATGAAGATTTGGAAGTAGGAGTAGGGATATTCCTTCTAC
>NW_018251155.1:15110-19752 GCF_001263595.1 Phalaenopsis equestris | reverse complement strand
GATATTCCTTCTACTTCTACTCTACTTCTACTACCCCTACTCTCCAGGGACTTATGGAGCAACTAATGATCCAACAGTGAGATATCTCGAGAGATATCTTGAGGAAGGAAAACAAAATATGGAGGCAAAAAATGCACATAATGATGATTTGACAAGGTAGAAGTTTGAGTCGAGTCTGATGCTGCTTATGATGATGCGATGGTCAAATACATGAGGGGTGACCACTCAGTTCAGTTTCCTACTCACCTTGTTGTTACCCTATATCAACAACAAAACTTTGATGTAGAAGATGATGATGATGATTGGTGATGTTTACAAAGTCATAGTTTGACCTTTTGTTTAGTTTATAGTTGGTTGTACTTTATTGTTATTATTGCTTTTTATTGTTATTGTTGTTAATTTTTAGAGTGTGATACTTTCTTTTATTTTAGATTTTATGTTATATTGTGAACAGTAGGATTGTAAAATTATTTTTGCATTAGAATTTATTTTAGTACTATTGTTACATTATTGTTATTAGTTCTATTTCATATGGATATTCTAAGTGGCTTTAATATGACAATTTGCAATTTTCCACAATTTGTATGACAATTTGCAATTTTCCTTGAAAAGAATAGAAAATAAGAAATCTTAGACTGACTGCTAGATATTCTTATACCTTTAGTATTAACTGGAGTTATTTTACAATTTTCTTAATTTATGCTATTGTATTTAGTGGGCTAAAATATGAAAATTTAGAAGTTAAGTTCTTTGCCATGAGTCATATTTTTATGTAGTAAAAGAGTTACTTGAGGACAAGTAACATTTAGGTTTGAGGGATTTTGATGCACTAAAAATACATGGATATTTAGACCCATATTTTATATTCATTTTTAATGATATTGCACTTTAAGGGAATGTATTTTTTATGTTTTATTATAGGTTGTTGATTTTTAGGACTTGAAGAAAAAAGGAAGCAAAAATGAAGCAAAAAGGATGAAATTTGGAGTCAAAATGTTGTTTTTTAAGAAATACTTAGTGTCAATGGTGCCAAGATGGACGCCCATGGCACAGACCTAGAGAACAGAGGCTAGACTATCCTCAGTGCTGACAACAACATTTAGTAGAGAGCATTGAATTAATTAACGTGCCACTGTCGCCGACAGCGCCAGAATGGGTGCCGATGGTGCCAATGTCGGTGCAAGATCTTTTTCTAGAAGATTCGACGAATTTGGATGCTTTTTTATGAGTTTTTGGATGCACCTATTGGAAAATCAACATTAGGCTCTATTTAGAGAGGAAATTGATTATCCCCCTTTGATCGCTTTCCACTCTCTTCCACACTATTCCACATTCCTCACAGCCACTTAGAGTCCATTAGTCATTTATTTCTTTAGAATTTTGAGATTTTGGGGTGAGTTTAAGTGTGAATTCTTTCCTAAGAGTTATTAGAGGGGGAGAGAAGTGAGAGATTTCTTCTTCCTACATCTTCTAAGAGAGGCTACAAGGGATTTGCTTTGAGAAAGAGTTTCGGATAAATGTTGTTTATTTATTATTGTTGTATGAACTTTCTTTTATATATGAAATTTGGGTTTTTTTGTATCTTTCTCATGAAGTCTGAGTAGTTTCCTTCATCTTTCTCCCTACTCTGAGATTGGTGAAATGAAGAGATAATTTGGATGTGCCAAATTTAAAATTTAAAATAAATTGTGATGGTTTTTCAACTTCGTTCTTAATTTACTTTTTGATATGGACAATTGAATTGTTAAAATATGTTGTGAAACATATGATCCAGGAAATGGAGTATGAGCTCTACAGCAAGAGTGAGAGTCACATTTAATTTCATGAAGGAGTATTTCGTTCATGGAAATATACTTTGTTGGGGGTAGATGTAGAATTGGAGATTTTAGGGTGACAAACTAAAACCCTCAATTTATTCTTAGTGTTTAAGAACTAAAGTGAGTGTTAGCCTTCAGGCGAAGGAAAGTGGGAGCTTTGGAGTGAGAGCCATTATCCTCCTAGCCTAACTACCGATTTAGGGACTAAACCTAAGATTAGCCAATGATTTCTTTAACACTGAATGAGGGTAGAGAATTAAAATTTCTCCTATTTGGTATAATACATATTTAAACCATTTATCTCATCTCATTTTACCAAAAACACATAGTAGTGGGAAAGATGCTAATTCATATTAAAAAATTTCATCACATAAAAACATAGTTTAGTAGTTATTATTTAAACTTTGCATTTTAGTTTTTCTAGTAGTTAATAAATTAGTTCTGATAGTATCTCAATTAATTCAAAATTAGTGGCAGCAATTTCATTTTTTTTTGTGTGTGAATTTCCTAGTTATTTTATCATTTCAAATTTAAACCTTCCTCGTGGGATCGATATTTGAGGCTTAAATAGAAAGTCTTATATTACTTGATAACGATACTTATACTTGTGTATAATCCCAACATAAATTGCTTAAATTTCTTATTCATAAAATAACGCATCAAGTTTTTGGCATTGTTATAAAGCAGAGTCAACTTTATAATTTTTACACAACTATATTTTTGGTATAAAAAATCATCCATTAAAACCTTTAAGGACCCACCAAGTTTTGATCTGGGGTTTGATAGCTACACCTTCGACTGGTCTTCTTGTGTTATGTTATTGCAATTTATTTAAATATCCTGTAAAATTATATATGTTGAAAGTTCTAACATTTCAGCGGGAGTAGCTTGAAGATGATAAGTACTCCTTACAGTTTTATTTACTTTTTGTCATTTCATTTATTGTAATCTATTACTGTTTCTACATACCATGCATGTTTTGTTGATAAAGTGAAACCTTTTCAAAATTAAAAAAATTTTCAAAATTAAATTAAACCCTTTCAAAGGTAACCATAAATCCTTTGAAATACAAGTTTATAACACATCCTTTTGAATTTACGGGAGTTCTTCGGATTAGGTAACCCAAGGTTACTAACGAGATCTCCTTAATTTAAATGAGCTTTAAAACTCATTTATGTTAAGTAAATGCAAAAGAAATTAGTTCTACCAGAATGAGGGAACCATGAGATCCTAATCGATGTTGCTCTAATCAACTTTAACCCCCCCATAATGATTGAACTTAATTTGTCATTTAAACCTTTGAACCTTTAGACTTTAGGGATGCTACTTCGCCGAAGAGCTTAGAGCTAACTCTGTGGGCAACCTTCTACAATAGTAAGTGGATCTACAATAACAACTTCCCTTAGAATTAAACAACAAGCAATATGACTTCAAGGTTGTCCGCGTAGTGCTACATAATTCCTCACTCTACTTTTAGGCCTTTGCACAATCATGTTGTGTTTTCTTAGACCTAACTCGTTTTAGAATTCCGAGATTGTCATTCATTACGACATAAATCCTCCTATCTTCCAGGCTATTTGTGTGATCTTCTCACAAAAATGTAAGCCCTAAATAATAATAAATGGTAGGATTAAACATTCAATAATTTTTTTCTCGAAATTGAAGCCAAACCAAAGGATAGCTTGGGAAGTCATTGATGTTCTCCTAAGTATCTATGATAACCCTAATTTTTCTTCCTTTATATTCCATAATAATGTTCCAAATTTGAGCCTCTCCCATTTTACACTTCTTAGTTTGATATTTGAAATATCCTATCCTTTGGAATTCATGGAGACATTATTTTCTTATTTAAATCGAGAGTTTTCTTAAGTGACCTTGGTCATTTGAGATGTAATTAACTTTAGGGGCTTGCCTTTATAGGAAGCTTTGAGAACCCAGGTAATATAAAACCTATCTAATCTTCCATATTAGATAGGGGAACTTATTGGCTTATATAAAAATAGTTCCAAGACCAAACAGATGACATAAATTATGTAGTTTTTTTAATCAAGCCTCACAGATAAGTGATTTGTTTATTCCTCAAGATAGATATGTCACTTGTAGCGTTGTGCTCTTTTATTTAAACTATTGTATATATGTGATCGGCTTGGTCTTGTATTTCTGAAATTAAAACATTACTTTTCAAAATTAAAATACTATTTTTCTAAAAATCAAGTTATATGTATAGTAATTTAAATAAAAAACCACATTCTTGAATCGAACACCCTTTTTAACGGATGAGACTACCTCATCTGGCTTCTTTGGCTCAGGTAATTAGAATTTGAGCTTTTTCATCTGACTTCTAAACATATTTAGCATAGATTCATCTTTGAAGGAATATACCTTATTCAATCGATCTGCAATAGACGAACCCTGCCTGCAATCTGCTCTATACAGTCTCCTCTTAATTGAATGTTAGTTGGACTGACTGTACTACTGAGTATGCTTTTGCCGAGACTAACCATGTTGTGATCACTGTTGGGAACCTTGACAAGACTTCTTAGCATAAATCCTCAACAACTGCTTGCTCTTATCAACCTTTACCACCATCCCAAATTTCTTTTCGAATACCCTAGCTGACCTGGACTTCTCAGCTTTTTCCAAGGGCTCCATGCGCTTAACCTCTTCTTGCAGACGTCTAGCCTTACTGAGTAACATCGTAAGCCTCTTGAGCATGAGGGCTACCAAACCATGAATGCTCTTGAGTAGAATCTTAATCACATGTTGTTCCTACAACTGATGTTCACATTTCATGTTCAATTAATCTCTCAGCTCTACTCTTCATC
>NW_018251155.1:13124-14515 GCF_001263595.1 Phalaenopsis equestris | reverse complement strand
AGTTCAACGACGCTCTCTATTTGGTCACTTCACTGAGATGATTGGTCAGAAGCAGATGAGCACAATTGAAATAGTGTTTGGCCTTTGCAGGTGCACATAACTTTGAAGTTGGGAAATTTACTCTCCTCTCATTGGTAATCTTCCAAATTCCTCTCTCAATAGTCAAGTATGAAATAATCTCGTCTAACTCCGCTTTAGTAGGACTACAATTTGCATAAAAATATAAAGTATTCGGTGGTAAATGGTAAAACAAGTTGATTACCTCTGGAGTAAAAGGTACCAACTTTCCTATAACCATAACTCGATCATCCTCAGCCTCTGGGAGATTTGCATAAAACTCACTTACAACAAAAATTATAGTGATAGCAGAGAAACAACAGAACTATTCCCACTGTCGGTGGACTGTCAGGTATTCCACTTCTCCACTTGGACTCTTAAAAGATCGCTCCTGAATCAATTTTCATGACTGTAGAGCATCACTATATCGATCCTGAGCTTTTGAACTGATTAATTTGCTCGAACCAAATGGCCTCTTTCCTTTGCTCCTTTTCATTCTTGGTGCCATTCTACAAATTTGATAAATTCCAAAAATAACTTTAAAAATCAAATTTAAATCACTAAACTAAACTTCCAAAAGCACTAACTAAACTTCCCAAGCAATTTCCATAGATTTTTCTTCACTTTTCACCATGAATAGTAAATTTTCAAAATATTCCAAATGTGCTTAAAATATATGTTAAAAATCCAAAAATTTTGCATAGAAGTAAAGCTCTTACCTCAAGGATCTTCGATCTAGCAAATCTCACTTGATTCCACCAATAAACCTTCAAATTTCACTTGCCCTAGCCATCAAAATCACAAAATCGAGTTGGGGAAGATGATAGGAGGCGTTAAAAATGGCATTTCCTAACCAAAAATTCATTTTTAACCGTTTGCAAACTAGTTTTTGTGAACCGGCGCATAAGCTCGGGTAAGTGGAGCTTGGGCGCTTACCTCTCAGGTTGGCTCGCGCTTAAGATCAAGATGTGGCTCTTAGGCGTCAGTGCATAATTTTTGAAATTTTTAGTTTTAAGTAAAATGCACTATTGCTTAAGTAAACCACCCCTAAACGGTCTCACATCACTTAAATGACAATTTTTTACTTCCTATAACTCCCTTCTCTTTTAAATTTCTCCATAATAATTAATTCAATTTGAGGCTAAAAATAATTCAAATTTTCACAAAAATAAACTTATATTAATTCACAAACAAGTACAAACACATTTAACACTTAGTTCTCTCTCAAAATAGTCTTGGATGAAAAAATTTTCCTAAATACAAAACACTTAACACACATTTACAATTAAACACATAAGTGACACAAACACTAAACACAAGACATAAACACTAAC
>NW_018251155.1:2493-13023 GCF_001263595.1 Phalaenopsis equestris | reverse complement strand
TAAAGTTGAAAAACCAGACGGTGGTGACGAGCTCTAATACTATCAACTTCGATCCACTTTTGCTAAGGAACAATGATTTATCTGCTTCCTCTACATAACTGGTATGGTTAATTTCATCTTAAGTTTACACCCAATATTTTCTAGATGAGCAAGTAATTCAAGCACCTTACTCTCTAATACAGATATAGTATTCTCCATCTGGTTGATCTTCTCCGATATCCCTTCAATACTAACGACTAAGAAATAGTTATACATCTCCTGTGCACTTTGACTAATGAACTTCTTCCTCATGGCTTCTTCCTTCTTCTTGAAATCCATCTCCCATGAAGAAATTTTCTCTAAATCTCTCTCTTTCTAAGATTTTTAGGGCTAAAAAATAATCCAAAGTGAAATTCCTTCACAAATCCCTTCTATTTACAGGCCTAATTCCCCCTCATAACTTCTAGGCAAGACTAGAAACTACCAAAACACGTTTATTCCAACTAAATTGTAGTTATACATTCTAGAAATCAAAATTTTCACATGTGATTAAATTGTCACGCTTAAGCACCGGATCTGGCGCTTAAGCGCCAGAGCACATTTTTGCACCAGTAAACTTAACATCCAAATTCTCATTCTAACATGTCTAGGTCACTAAATAAAGTCTAAAAATGATTACTAGCACATAATAAACTCAAAAATACTACCCTAAATTTCTTAATCAAACTCAAAACAACAATCAAAGCAAAAACACACTGATAACTATGGGTTGCTTCCCACAAAGAGCTTGGTTTTACGTCGTCATCCCGACGTAACCAGTGCTTATTCTGGTTGACCCAACTTCATTCCATCATTATATTTATGTTGATTTCCTATATAATAAGGTTTATTCTATGTGCATTCACTGTAAAAATTTTCTCAAAATTAGGATCTTTAATATCCACAGCTCCATAAGGACAAACCTTTATCACAACAAATAGGCCCATGCACCTGGACTTATGCTTGCCTGGAAATAATCTTAAGCTTGCATTATATAGCAACACTTGTTGTCCTGGCTAAAAATTTTTAGTAAAAATCTTTCGATCATGCCACATTTTCATCTTTTCCTTATAAATCTTAGCACTCTCATAAGATTCATTCCTTATCTCTTCAAGCTCATTGATCTCTGGATACTTAATGCTTATTCACAGTATAGCAATAGTTCTGATTGTATTTTTCTTTTATATTTCCTTATTTTCACTTATCTTTCCTTACTTTGCAACAATACCAAAAACTGATCTTGAAGAAAAATAAGAATTTAACTTTTTAACTAGCCACGTGGAATTCTGTTCCCACATCCCTCAACCATGGGAATCTTCCTGCTCTTATGAAATGCTATTTGACCAAGTCAAAGCAAATTAAATTAAAAAAAATTAGAAAACAAATAAATAATAAATGTATTTAATTAAAATTGTTTTCGCATTTACTTCGTCAAAGAAAAAATCAACACCTTTTTACTTTTTCTTAAGAAAAAAAAAATTTTAATTTGGTATTTTTGATATTTTAACGAAATACTAACAACATAAAAAGATAACTAGAGTTTTGTAGATGAAAATCACTTAATAAGAAAAATATATTTCTTCTTATCATGAATCAGTAATAAGTATATGAATTCTATTGTGGAAGTATGCAAATTTTGTTGTGCCAAATAGGAGCAATAATATTCTTTACCCTTACTAGAGTTGCTATAAAGAATATTGGCTAATTTAAGGTTTGAATAGTTTTGAAGACCGGCTAGGCAGGAAAGATACTAGCTCTCACTCTAGAGTTCCCTTGATTCCCTCCACTTGGGGGCTAACATTCTCGTATTAGAAATTAAAATAATAAACCAAGTTGGGGGCCTTAACCTGTCAATTTAAAATACTCTAACTCTACACCCATCAATGAATATTTTCCTATTTATTTGAATTCAATCATATGAACTACATTCTCATTCATAAAACCTCATGTGATTCTTTCCAATTGTTGACTAAGAGAATACCAGCCTAGTTATAGCATTTTCTCACAAAAAATTTTGACATCTGGATTAGTCAAATCAAGAAGTAACTGAAGTGCATGGATTTAAATCATCACAACTTCTTCCAAAATTAAAGATCAATACTCTCCACAAATACTCTCCACAACTTCCATCCTTATCATTTTAAGAAGAAAGAAACACTTTAATTATAACTTAATTATGTATCATTTTAAGAAGAAAGATAAAGAAAACTACTCAGAATCCATGGAGAAAACAAAACCACACTTTAGTTTAAAAGAATAAATCATTGTCAAGCCAACAACAAGTCTTAATTAAAACCAAAAGTAGTCTAAAAAAAAGATAAAAACTAATTTCAAGTCCTCCACCAAACTCTTAAAGTTTCTTTAAATATCATCTCTTTTACAATCACTCAAAACAAAATAACAAAAAGGATAAAGTAAAAAAAAGGTGGTTCCTGAAAATCTTTCCGAACTAACTCCCCAGAAAAGAACATTCAAAACTTGCCAAATTTTTCAAGACTCTTTTCTAAGTCCTCTCTTCTTTCTTTTATAATTTTCTAAGTGGTGCCTTGAGATCTCTTCAAAATGTTTCTTTATTTGATTTATTTGCCCAAGAGACGCATCCTTTCATGATAGTTTTCATCCATGGTGGTTACAACCACCTATTAAGCCAATGGGTTTCTCAAAAACCTCTTTGAAATTCATGAAAATTGATTTTACTCATCTAGTAACTGCCACTGGCGCTTAAGCGCGAGGTCTCGGAGCTTAGGCGCAGCCTTTTCTATTTAACCGATGCTTAAGCGTTGGATCAGGCGCTTAGGCGCCGCGCTTAGGCGCCAAAAAGCCAGCTCTCTGATTTTGGCACATCATGCCTTTTTGCATAATTTTTTACCTTTTTGCTCCAAATTTTATCTTTTTACACTCCTTTAAGCATTTTTTCCATTTTTACTTGTATCTGCAAGAAAAACACAAAAATACCTTCCATTAGAGAGCAATATCTCAAAAATAAGTAAAAAAATGATTTGAAAAATACAATATATTTTAGGTGTATCAAATGCCCCCAAACTTAAAATGTTGTTTGTCCTCAAGTGACACTTCAATCTTTAAAAACCAAATATGTATGATATGTATATGAGTTTCTTTAGGAGTTACTAAAATTTAGATTTAGAAATATAGTAGTCCAATTTAGAAAAATTAATTAGTAAATGAGACCAAGTTAAAGTTAGAAAATTTTTAATGTTAAGAACTATGAAAATATGAGTTTTTATCTTCTTTAGAAATATTGTAAGTTCTCTAAATTTAGATTTTAGTTCTTTTTTTCTCTACTTAAAAATTTTTAATAAGAATAATTTTTCTTACTATATTATATTTATAAGCTTAAAATTTTATCAAGTCTTACACTGTAAAAAGATCAAATGTAGAACCAATTTTTTATTAGGCACTGATCCTCAAACTTCTCCTCCCTTAAAGTTCTTCTATTTTTCTTTTTCTTTTTCTTTTTCTTATTCTTTTTATTTTTCTTTTTCAGGCAAGGATTACTATATCTGGATAGGTCTTTAATGATTTTGAATTCCACTTCTCCTTTCCTAAATCCACTTCTCCTTTCTTTGAATTCCACTTCTCCTTTCCTAAACTAAAGTCTTGATATAAAACTTTTACTTATAAATATAATAATAGTTTTGAAAATCATTGTAATAAAAGAAATTTAAGTACTAAAAACAAAAGTCTAAATTATCTAAATTTTTTAAAAATACCATTTTTCTTACTAAAGATAGTCACTTATATTAATCATTTTCTATACTAAAAATTGTTAACTTAAAGTTTTTCTTCATTACTTAAAATTTTAAATAAATTTTCTTACTTATTTCTAAAATCAAATTTTACTTCCCTAATATAACTTCATATACATAATCAATTTTTCTTTTAAAATTAAATTCACTTGTAGTACATTTGAGAACAAATAAAATTCCAATTTTGAAAATATTTTTCATCCCCCAAAACCTAAAATTTTAACAGGTTAAATAGTTTAGCATCAGATAATTATATAGGCAGGAAATGAAAATTGAAATAACATGCTAACGGGAATTTTAACATCCTAATTATACAAGTATAAAACTAAAGACAGGAGTAAAATTAATTTTTGATCAAATTTTCTATATTTTATTTTGGTTTAACATGTAGAGATTCAATAGACTTATAAATAATGGGTGTAAAAGCAAACAACACACTAACATGATAAAAGAAAAATATAGGGTAGCAATTTCTGAATTTCAAGTTTAAGATCTAAGCTAGCAAGATTTTTTACTTTATAACAGATATGAAATTAAGTTAAGTTCTAAACTAACTAAATCACTGTACTAAACACAAAACAACAGCTACTACCCTAAGAGTTAAAAATGAAATACTATCTAACACAATAATCACAACAACAAGAGAACATAAAAATTCAAAACACAATATAAAACATAGTCCCAAAACACCAACACAGATGCAAATGTAGCAAGCTTAGATCACATAGTTCACATCATATTATAGTCATAAAATGAATCTCTCAGCTCTACTCTTCATCCTCAGAATCACCCTCATACCATTTTTCTACAGGCTCATAATCAGGATACTGAGGATATGGAGGAAATTAGGATATCAAGGATATGGACGAGGATATGGAGAAAATTGCACTCCTGATTCACCTCTAATCAGGCTTTCAAAAAATGAGTGGAATTTACCTTCATAATCACTCAACCTTCTATTATAACTATTTGTATGATTTGCAAAACACTCTAAATTTTGTACCTTACAAGCGATAAAATTGATATTGTCCATCATCTTCTGCAATAACTCATCCTGAGTCTTGCTATCACCTTTAGATGTACAAGCATGAGATGTAAATGGTCATGATGAAGATGCAGCAGAGGTAGTTGCAGTAGAAGTCTTTAATCCATAACTTCTGAAAAATCCTCCTCTCCAGCCAAAAATCTAATGCTCAGAATAAGTCTTCACATTCACCTTCGTATTAGGCTTTAAAGGAAGTAAAACTTCTTCCCAACTATCATACTTCACTCCAGCCGGCTCGCATAACTAAAATATCAAAGAAACAAATCCCATACCTACAGTAGTAGCAGCAACAATTGAACTGATGATAGTGTGACAGATCAAAGCCCCTATGTTGATGGGCTTTCCCTCCTGAATACAATAATTCAACGTTGCTCTCTCTCTGGTCACTTCATTGAGATGATTGGTCGGAAGCAGACGAG
Source organism: Phalaenopsis equestris (assembly GCF_001263595.1). Lineage (NCBI taxonomy): Eukaryota > Viridiplantae > Streptophyta > Magnoliopsida > Asparagales > Orchidaceae > Phalaenopsis > Phalaenopsis equestris. Next base: position 7,774 of record NW_018251155.1, on the reverse strand, counting down.
GAAAAATGAAATAGTGTCAGACCTTTGAAGGTGCACATAACTTTGAAGTTGGGAAATTTACTCTCCTCTCATTGGTTATCTTCCAAAGTCCTCTCCCAATAGTCAAATATGAAATAATCTTGTCTAACTTCGCTTCAGTAGGACTATAATTCACATAAAAACATAAAGTCTCTCATGGTAAATGGTAAAACAAGTTGATTACCTCTGGAGTAAAAGGTATCAACTTCCCTTTAATCATAACTTGATCTTTTTCAGCCTCCAGGAGATTTTCATAAAACTCCCTCATAACAGAAATCACTGCGATGGCAAAGAAACAACAGAACTGTTCCTACTGCTGGCTGACTATCAGGTCTTCTACCTCTCCACCTGGACTCTTGAAACATTGCTCCTGAATCAATTTTTATGACTGTAGAGTGTCACTATATCAATCCTGAGCTTTTGAACTGACAAACTTGCTCTGGGCTCTTTCCTCTACTCCTTTTCATTCTTGGTGCCATTCTACAAATTTAATAAATTCAAAATATAACTTTAAAAATCAAGTTTAAATCACTAAACTAAACTTCCAAAAGCACTAACTAAACTTTCCAAGCAATTTCCATAAAATTACTTTTCACTAGGAATAGTAAATTTTTGAAATCTTCCAAATGCTCTTAAAATATGTGGTGAAAATCCAAAATTTTTGCATAGAAGTAAAGCTCTTACCTTAAGGAACTTGGATCTAGCAAATCTCACTTGATTCCACCAAGAAATCTTCAAATTCCACTTGCCCCAGCCGTCAAAATCGTGACTTTGAGTTGGGGAAGATGATATGAGGTGTTTCAAATGGTATTTCAGACTTAAAATTTACTTTTAACCATTCGCGAACCAATTTTCATGAACCAGCACTTAAGCGCGGGTAAGTGACAGGATATGTGACACTTGGGCGCCTGCCTCTCAGGTTGGCTCGCGCTTAAGTGCGAGATGTGACGCTTAGGCACCAATGAACAATTTTTTAAATTTATAATTGTAAGTAAAATGCACTATTAACCTAAGTAAATCACCCTAAAATTGTCTCATAGCACTTAAATGACTATTTTTACTTCCTATAACTCCCTTCTCTCTCAAAATTCTCCATAATAATAAATTCAATTTGAGGCTAAAAATAACACAAATTTTCACAAAAAACAAACTTTTATAAATTCACAAACAAGTACAAACAAATTTAGCACTTAGTTCTCTCTCCAAACAGTCTTGGATGAGAGAATTTTCCTAAGTACAAAACACATAACACACATTTACGATTACATACATAAGTGACACAAATACTAAACACAATTCATAAACACTAACACACTTAAAAACATGACTCCAAACACAAAATTCCTAACACTTAACTTAATGCCACTCTTCATTAGAAGGAACAAATTCTTGTCTCTCAGTAGTCTCTTCGTCATCTTCTGCAATAACTCATCCAGAGTTGATAAAATAAATGGTTGTGACGAGCTCTAATACTATCATCTTCGATCCACTTTTGCTTAAGGAACATTGCCTTATCAAGGAACATTGCCTTATCTGGCCTTATCTGCTTCCTCTATATAACTAGTATGGCTGAATTTCATCCTAAGTTGCCACCCAATATGTTCTAGATGAGCATGCAATTCAAGCACCTTGGTCACCTTAGTCTCTAATACAAATATAGTATTCTCCATCTTGTTCATCTTCTCCGATATTCCTTCAATACTAACGGTTATGAAATTGTTATACGCTTGGGCACTTTGACTAATGAATGTCTTCCTCATGGCCTCCTCTTTGTTCTTCAAATCCATCTCCCATGAAGACATTTTCTCTAAATCTCTCTCTCTCTTACTTAGACTTTTAGGGCTAAAAATAATCCGGGGAGAAATTCCTTCACAAACTCCTTCTAATTATAGGCCTAATTCACCCTCATAACTTCTAGGCACGACTAGAAACTACAAAGTCACATTTATTCCAACTAAATTGTAGTTACACCTTTGAGAAATCAAAATTTGCACGTGTGATTAAACTGCCGCGCTTAAGCAATGGATCTGGTGCTTAAGCGCTAGTGCACAATTTTTGCATCAGTCAACTTAGCGTCCAAATTCTCATTCTAACATGTCTAGGTCACTAAATAAAGTCTAAAAGTCATTATTAGCACATAATAAACTAAAAAATACTTCCCTAAATTTCTTAATCATACTCAAAACAACAATCAAAGAAAAAACACACTGATAACTATGGGTTGCCTCCCAAAAAGCGCTTGGTTTTACGTCGTCAACACGACGTAACCAGTGCTCATTCTCGTTGACCTAACATCATTCCATCATTATATTTATGCTGATCTCGTAAATATTAAGGTTTCAATCGATGTCCATTCAACTTAAAAATTTTCTCAGAATTAGGATCTTTAATATCCACAGCTCCATAAGGATAAACTTTTATCACAATAAATGGGCCATCCACCTGGACTTTACTTTACCTGGAAATAATCTTAACCTTGCAATATATAACAAAACTTGTTGCCCTGGCTGAAAATTTTTAGTAAGAATCTTTCGATCATGCCACATTTTCATCTTTTCTTTATAAATCTTAGCACTCTCATAAGATTCATTCCTTATCTCTCCAACCTCATTTAATTGTAACAATATTTTCTCACCAGCATCTTTTATATTATAATTTAACTCTTTAATAGCCCAATATGCTTTATGCTCAAGTTCAACTTGTAAGTGAGAAGCTTTCCCAAATATTAGCCTATATGGGTACGATCCTATAGGAGTTCTATATGCAGTCCTATAAGCCCACAAAGCATAGTCAAGTTTGACTGACCAATCCATTTTTGTTGGATTCATAGATTTTTCCATAATTCTTTTAATTTCCCGAATGGATAATTCAGCCAAACCACTTGTCTGAGGATGATAAGCAGTAGAACTCCTACTATCATATTTCTTAGCAGTAGAATTTCCCGATTGGATATATCATATTTCTTTAATAACTGCTCCATAATGGCATTTATGAAATGACTTCCCCCATCAGTAATGATAACTCTCAGCATCCTAAATCTAAAAAATATGTTTGTTTTCAAAAATTTTACAACACTTTGAGCATCACATCGAGGTAAAGCAACAGCTTCTATCCATTTGGATACACAGTCCACTTCTAGCAGAATATATAAATTTTCAAAAGATGGTATAAATGGTCCCATGAAATTTAATCCCCAAACATTAAATATTTCAACTTCTAGCAAATAATTGAGGGGCATTTTATTTCCTTTAGAAATATTGCCTACTCTTTGACATCTATCACAAATTTTGATATAAGCATTAATATCTCTAAAAATTATAGGCTAATTAAATCCAGATTGTAGAATTTTGTATGTTGTTTTATCAACACCAAAATGTCCCCCAAAATTAGAATTATGAAATTTTTGGATAATTTCATAAGTTTCTTCTAATGGTGCATATCTTTGAATGATCGAATCCTTTCCGTAATTATATAAATATGGGTCATCCAAAAATCAAGTCTTAGCTTTAGAAATAAATTTCATCATTTGTTGGTATGTCATTCCATAGGGTTTAAGATCATTAACAATATAGTTCACAATGTCGGCATACCACGGAACACTCCACTCGTTTATAGTGAACAATTTTTCATCTGGAAAATGTTCATTAATTTCTTTTTCAAAACAGAGTGATTTTTCTAATTCAAGCCTGGACAAAGGATCAGTAATTTGATTTTTAGTTCCCTTCCGATCTAATATTTCAAAATCAAATTCTTGTAAAAGATGAATCCATCTTATAAGTCTCGGCTTAGTATCCTTCTTTTTCATTAAGTACTTAATAAATGCTATGTGTTCCAATCAAATATGATATAAATTTATCAAAGGCATATACTATTACTAATAACTCTTTTTCAGTTGTTGTATAATTAATTTGAGTTTCATTAAGAGTTTTACTAGTATAATAAATAACTTTAAAAATTTTATCATATCATTGTCCTACTACAGCTCCAATAGCATAATCACTTGCATCACACATAAGTTCAAAAGGTTTTTCCCAATTTGGTGAAACTATAATTGGTGCAGTGATTAATTTTTCTTTTAATAATTTAAAAGCTTTTAGGCATTACTCATCAAATTTGAAAATTGTATCTTTTGCTAATAAATGGCATAATGGCTTGACAATATTTGAAAAGTCCTTAATATATCGCCTGTAGAATCCATCATGCCCTAAAAAACTTTTAATTTCCTTTACATTTGTTGGATAAGGTAAATTAGCAATCACTTGAATTTTAGGAGGATCTACTTCCATACCATTTTCAGATATTTGATGACCTAATATAATTCCTCCTGCTACCATAAATTAGTATTTTTTTAGTATTTTTTCCAGTTAAGGATTAAATTTGTTTCTTCACAGTGCTTAAGAACTTTAGATAAATAATCTAAACATGAGTCAAATAAGGTTCCAAACACTGAAAAGTCATCCATAAAGACTTCAATCCCTTTTTCAATTAACTCACAAAAAATTACTATCATATATCTTTGAAATGTAGCAGAGGCATTACATAAACCAAAGGGCATTCTTCTAAAAACAAAAAGTACCATAAGGACTGGTAAATGTTGTTTTCTCTTAATCCTCAAGAGATAATTGAATTTGGTGATAACCGGTATATCCATCCAGGAAACAAAAGTATTTATGCCCAGCTAGTCTATCCAGCATTTGATCTATAAAGGGTAGTGGAAAATGATATTTCCTAGTGACAAGATTTAATTTTCTATAATCAATGCATATTCTCCACCCTATAACTTTTCTAGTAGGTATTAACTCATTATGCTCATTCACAGTTACAGTTACTCCTCCTTTTTTAGGAACACAATGAATTGGACTAACCCATGCACTGTCTGAAATAGGGTAGATAATTCCAACATCTAACCACTTTAAAATTTCTTTCTTAACAACCTCTTTCATAACAGGATTTAATCTCCTTTGTGGATCAGCCTTGAGTTTGCAGCTATCTTCCAGATTAATTCTATGCATACAAATTGAAGGACTGGTTCCTCTAATATCAGCAATTGTCCATCCAAAGGCTTTCTTAAAATTTTTCAGAAATTTCATCAGCTTTTCTTCTTCTTCCTTTGTTAACTTCGAGGAAATTATAACAGGTAAAGTAGAGGAATCTCCTGAAAAGACATATTTTAAATATTCAGGAAGTAATTTCAAGTCAAGTTCTGGAGGTTTTTCAATAGATGGACAAAATGATTTATCTTTGTCTATCTTGTCCAAAATTT
>NW_018251155.1:0-2307 GCF_001263595.1 Phalaenopsis equestris | reverse complement strand
GAAAGGTCTCCCCAAAATGATAGGTATCTCTTTATCTTCCTTCATATTTAGTACAATGAAATCAACACGAAAGATAAATTGATCCACTTTCACTAGGACATCTTATATATCTCCTTTAGGATAGGTTATTGAATGATCTGCTAACTACAAAGTTACAGTAGTAGGCGTTGTTTCTCCTAATCCCAATCTTTTAAATATTGACAATGGCATAAGCTTAATGCTTGCACCTAAATCACATAAAGCTTTCCAATAAAATCTGTCTCCTATTGCACATGGAATTGTAAAGCTAGTAGAATCTTTAAGTTTTTAAGGAAGTTTCTTCCAAATTATAGCACTACACAATTATAGCACTGCAACAGTCTCATTATCTTCAAACTTCCTTTTTCTGTTAAGAATAGTCTCATTATCTTCAAACTTCCTAATATCCTTAAGAATATCCTTCATAAACTTTATATAGCTTGACATTTTTTCTAAGGCTTCCGCAAATGGAATATTGATTGTAAGCTTCTTAAATATTTCCATAAATTTTAAAAATGGCTTATCCAACTTCTGTTGTCAAAGTCTCTGAGGAAATGGAGGTGGTGATTTTTCTACATCAATTTTCGGTGGAGAAATAGGTCTTTCAGAATCTTTCGGAGCGTCCTCTTTTGATTCTTCAATTTCTTCTCTCTCTACTACAATCTCTTTTTGAACCCTACCTTCCAACTCTCTTCCGCTTCTAAGTTGTATGGCTTTAACTTGCTCTTTATTCTAGTCTTTTGGATTTGATTCAGTATTACTAGTAAGTATTCCTTAAATTTAGGATGGTTCTTCCAACCTGGGTTATAATAATTATAACATGGGTTATTTTGCTTAATATTTATGGTATTCAAAGTTTCCAATGATGCTTGAGAATCTACCATTTGGCCTAATAAATTCTCTTCAATCATGGAAATTGGTTGAGAAAAATTCATTCCAAATTTGTCTAATCTCCTTGAAATTGGAGCAACTTGATTTGCTAACATAGTAAATGCATCAGCTTCATGAATATGCATCAGTCATAGTAAATGCATCAGTTTCATGAATATTGGCTACTCTCTTAGGATTTACCCTCTCAGAAGGCCATTAAAAATTGTTGGTAGTCGTTTCTTCAATTAAAGCATAAGCATCATGAAATGGTTTTGAAATCAATGAACCACCAGCAGCGACATCAATAATTCATCTAAGAGATCCAACTAATTTATTATAAAAAGTTTGAATTATTAACCAATCTGGTATATCATGGTGTTGACACTTTCTTAAGAGTTCTTTAAATTGTTCTCATGCTTTATAAATAGATTCCCCTTCAATCTGATTAAAAGATGTAATATCATTTCTAAGCTTTGTAGTTTTTGACGGTGGAAAATATTTAGGACTTTTGTGCTAAATCACCCCAAGTTCTGATAAATCCAGGTGCTAACAAATTCAACCACATTTTTGCTTTATCCCTTAGTGAGAAAGGAAATAACCTAAGTCTTATGGCATTATCTGAAACACCATCGTATTTAAATGTAGCACACAATTCTAGAAAATTGGTAAGATGTAAATTTGGATCTTCAGTTAGTGATCCTTCAAACTGATTATTTGATACAATTTTGACAATAGCAGGTTTAAGCTCAAATGAATTAGCCACTCCGTAGGTTTTTGATAGGTTTTTGAATACTATAATTGAATACTATAATTAAGTTCATCTACAATAGGGTTGGCATAATCTCTTAAAGGTCTAAACTCTTGATGAATTTCAGCATTTTGATTATTTTGGTTTGTCATTTATGTAATTTTTTTGGATTTCAAGATTTTTAATTTTGAACTCTTTCGGTATTTTTTATTTTTCTGATTTTTCTAATAGTTCTTTATAATTCAGAATTGTAGGCCACTAGTCCTTTAGAACCTGAACTACGCATACACTAACATAAAATAAAATAAAATAAAAGAAAAGGTACAAAATAAGATACAACATTTAAAGTTTAAATAAGACTTTCTAAAAATAGAAATTTACTTAGTTTCCTTCCCCGGCAACGGCGCCAAAAACTTGATCCCGTACTTAATGCTTATGCATAGTATAGCAATAGTTCTGATGGTATTTTTCACTTTTATTTCCTTATTTTGCAACAAAACCGAAAACTTGATCCTGAAGAAAAATAAGAACTTAAATTTTTAATTTATATATATTTATATTAGGGTACTACGCAAGTACACGTATCGTTATCAAGTAATATAGGACTTTTTGATTAAAATCTGAATATCAAACCCTCGGGGAAGATTATGCAATATGCACTTTTTAGAAAG
>NW_018251154.1:27310-36864 GCF_001263595.1 Phalaenopsis equestris | reverse complement strand
TTCTTGTTTGATCAATTATGACTCATTGGGATATTTTTCCTAATTTTTCTAGGTTAAAAATAATTTTTTGAGTGCTTAAAAATGAATTTTTTTTATTTTCCCATTAAAAAAATTATAATAAATAAAATAAAAATATCATAAAAATACAAAATTGTAACTAAAACATTATTTTAAATTTACTTAAATCATAAAAATTGATTCATAATCAAAAAATTATGATAGAGATTTAATTCAAAAAATTATTGAATTTTGTGTAAGTGTTTCTTTGACCTAGGGGACCTATAATATTTTCTCATGAATTGAAACTTTTTACTACTTTCTAAATCAAATAATTATTTAATTTAAATTTATTCTTTTAAAATCCAAATTTTCTCCTCGGATGTCTTAATTGATCCATGGATATGACACTCTAAAAATTTTCAAAGTCATTTGAATTTTGATTAATGAGTTATGAGGTGCAGAGCCACAAAGGCAAATGAGTAACTTTAAATTTTGGTGTCTTAATCAAAATTTAGGATTAACGAATGGAAAATGGGTGATTTTGATCTTAATGAACATGTTTGGGTGATTGAAATATAATGAGATTAAAAGGTAGATACTCCATGCCACCTTTTCTATAATAAGAGTAAGGTTATAATTTCCTTAATTATAAGAATTCAATCAAAAATAAATGATTCTCAAGTGATGGGTTTGAGTTAGGAAGATAATATTCTATTAATTTTAAGCCTATAATTGATGACAATGTGAACTTTCAATAAGAATGCATGTCATTTAAATCAAAATTTGGCTAGTTACCATATAACCTATTGTGATTGTTCAGGGCTTGGTAGTGACCTAGGCTTGATATTTAAACTCATTTGATTAGATTTAGAAGATAACATGACTGATGATTAACATTTTTTTTGACACTACAAGCCCAATTCTAACTATGGGTACCAAAACCATTAATGACTCAGATCTGCCTTAGGGTCACCCACCCACATAACTCTTACATGAAATTTCAATTGATTAATTGAGTGTCCAATTCTCGCGATAAATAAAACATCAAGTTTCCTTGAGCAATTAGATAACCTTAGCATAACTTTCGATGATTAAAAAAAAAATGATATGATAAGTTCAAAATGAACTTGAAATATTTCAATAATTCTTCAAAGTGATTCAAGTTCATGCTCCGAGCATTTTGAAATCTTTTGAATATTTTGAAGGGCAATTTGAACTTGCTATATTTTGTTTTAAAATCATCCACTAAGATCTTCCGAGACTCAATAAAGTCATAACTTATATTTTGGTAGCTATACTTTCATCTACTCCTAAAATTTGAATTCCTTGCAAAATTATATACATAATGTCAAAGCTAACCTTTCAGGTGGAGGAGCTGGAAGAATCGACAGGTACACTTTTAAGTTATTGCATTTACCTTTCTTACCTTTTGTTTCTTTCTTGCATGCTTAAGGTCACCCTGCATGTTAAAAAAAAACTAAATTAAACTAAAAATTAAACAAGATCAAATTCACCGCCACAATAGTCAAAATATAAGACAACTCAAAATTTAACCACAAACAAAAGAAAACAAAAATTGCAACTAAATTAAAACATCTATATTAGATGATCGGGAATCCCTCGGAGGAGGTAACCTATGGTTGCAAAAGAGATTTCCCATGCTCTAAATGAAAGTATGAAACTCATTAAGTTGAGTTCAGTAAATTTATTTGGATTAAGTGAATCCAAAGAAAAATAATGGTGTCAGAATGAGGGAATCGTGAGATCCTAACCAGTGTCACTCTAATCATTTTTAACATTGCCCATAATTTTAAAATAAATATAACTTTAGGAAACACTTGATTTAACATCATGACTTGACACATTAGAAAAACTTAAACTCGCCACGACGAGGAGCTTGGAGCAAGAATTGTGAACAACATGGACAACAAAACATGTCTACACCAGTTAAACCATTTTATAGAGTTAAACAACAAGCCATAAGAATTCAAGGTTGTCCGCTTAGTGCAACATAAATCCTTAACTTTCCTTTAGGCTTTTGTATGGCTATGTTATACAATATAAGCCTTAACTTTTTTTTGGATTTAGAGGTTGTCGTTTGTCACGACCTAAATCGCTACATCTTCCAAGCTATTTTTGTGATCGTTTCACACGAATGTAAATCCTAACTATTAAAACTAGAGGGATGAAACATTCAAATATTTCTCCTTGAAATTAAAACCAAACCATAGGATAGCTTAGGAAGTCACTAATGTTCTCCTCAAGATCTATGACATCTCTTAGTCTCTCTTCCTTTGGATTCCATAACAAGTTCCAAATTTGTGTCATTCCCATTTCATACCTCTTTATCCGATCTCATTAAAAAGTTTTATTCCTTTGAGCTCTTTGATGATAATATCCTCTGATTTTTATCAAGAGTTTTCTTATGCGATTCTGGTTATCTAAGATGTAATTAATTATAGAGGCTTTCATTTATGAAAAACTTTCAAGAACCCAACTGAATATAAACCCTAATTAATTTTTCATTTTAAACAGAGGAACTTGTTGTCTTGTAAAATAATGGCTTCTCAGGCCAAACAGATGTCATAAATTTCCTAGTTTATTTGATTGAGCCTCAATATCAAGTCATGTATCCTTCTTTCAAGAGGGACACAAAGCTTAAAATGCGGTGCTCTTTCATTTAACTTTCAAGAACCCAACTGAATATAAACCCTAATTAATTTTTCATATTAAACAGCGGAACTTGTTGTCTTGTAAAATAATGGCTTCTCAAGCCAAACAGATGTCATATATTTCTGTGTGTGTGTGTGTGTGTGTGTGTGTAAATTAAATTACCCTCTAAAGCAAGCAGCGGGATTTCCATTCTGGTGACGGACCACTTCCACAAGACGACACCCATAAAAATTGTGCCAACAACTTCTAGCTACTCCGCTGGGGAATAGTTTCTCTCTCCATTTAAATCAGGGAATATTGTCTTCATATATCAGTAATGTGTCCATGTCCATTATGGACCAGATTACCCTTCTTCTGTTGGCATGCTTCACCCATTTCTTTCTTGGGTAAGTACGGTCAAGTCTTTTAGACTTCAAGACTGTCTTTTTAAACACCTTTGAACAGAGAGGTTCAGAAGTTCATCAGGACATTTAATCTTTGTGTGTAATCAGAACCCCAATAGGTGTGTTGGTGGACTAGTTATGCTCGGGCGATATGCATTGTGAAGTTGGTCTTGCACTGGGTCTTAATATTTACTTTCCTTTTTGTTCCCTTTCAAGTTTAGTTTGTTATTTTACAAATTAAATAGAATTGTGTCGTTTTGCGCTTGCTCGTTGATCCTTCCTTGTATGATTAATTAATTTCTCCTATTTTTAAAGTTACTTTTACTAAATTTTGAAATATTTTTGACAAACTAAATTTAAAATAAACACTTGCATAGTCTAAAAATTGACCTTTCTTAATTTTTAGTGTTCACACTAGAATTACGAAGTATTGGACAAATAACTAACCCTAAAGCTTTCAATATTAAGCTACTGCAATGGCATTCCCTATGCTCACATTCTCTTGCAATCTGCCAATGAGCCTTGATGCCCGCAATGTTGCCCCCACCATCAAGTTTGGAGCCGGATCCGATGAACTTTAAGTCATGCTTGGAAAGGCTCCCTTTGTCATAATGAAAGTTACTACTCTTGAAGTTCAAGAGCCGTCAGTTGAGTTTAGCCTAAACTAACCTCAGGATTTCCCTTCTTACAAGAAGATAAAGACTACTGCCACCAAACACTTGCTAAGCCTGTTGTTCCCATTTCTGCTAAGGGAAAAGAGGTCATGATCTTTGAAGATATAATAGAAGGATTCACCGTCCTGCCATCAGTGTTTTAAATTGGATCAAGTTAAAGAACTGTGCTAATAACTTGGTCACAGAGAAGGAATCACAGCCAAAAGACTCGAATGGCCGCTCAAGTAGAAATCTCAGAAAAGATACCTGTTAATGAGTTTCCTCATGAGGAGAAACTAGGATTGCGAGAAACTTATCCACTTCTGGGCGGGAGTAGGTTCCATCCCTTAATGGACACTAAGGGGTAATAAAATACCCAAAAGATTGCTGCTACTTTGTCTTCACCTCATGGACACTATGGGGAGAGGGAGAAACCCACTCCTATTACCCAAGTAAGTACAATATTCTAGAGACTAGCTAGCAAAGAGGGTTGCCCATTCAATGAATTACTTAAACGAGTGGGATATACACCATGTCCTCACATGAAGAAGGAAATTCTAAGAGATGTCAGATCTTCCATACGATCCTAAAGATCAACTGAAACTTTGCCTGCCCGCATCCCCGTTAGGTTCCGCTTGGGAAGCAGAATTGATGCTACCATCATCACCATGGATTCTACTGTTGCTGCTCAAAGATCTGCAGGCCATCAACCGATTAAGTCAAGTCTAGGTCGGAGAGTTCTACCAGTTATCAACTATAAGAATGTTTCTAAAGTTCTAAGACAAAATATGAAGAAGTTTCTCGATACTTTATCTAGTTCACACCATGGGGAGCATACCTCTCTTTGACATGTCGATGCCTTTGTTGAGACACCTTGTCTCAAGACATCACCATCGAAGAAAAAGGTATGAGCACCTAAGGTTGTCATACCAATATGGTTCAATCAGCCCAGAGGAAATTTAACATAGTCCCACAGTTCTCAAGATGATACAAGAATCAATAATTAAAGAAAAGGTTGAGAAGCTCAGGGTTGTGATTTTTGAGTTTTCCTGAGAACGTGGAGTTTTCATTGATGACGATGATGAAGATTTTGACTTTAATGACCATCTCACTTCATGGATATTCATGTGATCAAAATCAGAGCCGTTGCATCTACGTGCGACACCCAAACTCTTGTTGAAGAGAACATTGCAAGTGATCTACGTAGGGATGTTCCACTAAGGGATGAGAAAATCAGGCAAATGAGGAAAAGCATGGAATAGATGGCCACTTCCATGGCTGCCATGGCTACAATTTATGGATAGTCTCAAGCACAATAGTTAGCCTGTCCAGAAGTTAATAAGCCAGAGATTGTACTTATCATTGATGAAAGGAGGGAAGTTTCCTCGACTAACAGAGATGATCAACAAAAGAAGGATTCTCCATCAAACTTCATACCAGAATAAGAATTTAAATAGATGGTCGATTAAGTTTGAGTGGCCTTAGCCCAATCAAAGGGCAGTCCATTGATTTTAAAGGGTAGACCCTACCCGGAGGAGTTCCATGCCGTACCCCACCCTAAGGATTTTGTGTCATCAAACTTTAAGATATTTGACGGGACTAAAAATCCCAGATGGCACATAGAACATTTCCGAGCCATTTATGGTAATACCAGAGGTAATGAAGCCTTAATTTTCTATCATTTTGTCAGCGGCATATCAAGAATAGTTTTTTATTGGTCTATCGTGTTGCCCAACGATTTAATGAAGACATTCGCTGAGTTAGAACAACTATTTGTATAGAGATTTACTAGAGCACAGCATCACATTTCTATTGGAGATCTCATATTGGAGAGACTAACGAGACTCTAGTAGATTATATCATGTGGTGGAGAAACCTTAGCATGAAGTGCGAACCTCAGCTACAGGAAAATATCATGCGACTGAGGTCCTACTTAAAAGCATCCCTAAGCCAATAGATTTCATGCATAAGGGACTCACCATCAAGGCTTTTGAGAAGCTACTCAGCAAACCTAACAATCTACAAGAGGAAATTAAACATATGGATTCTCAGGAAAAACTGTGAAAGACCAGAACAAGCCGGATATTTGAGAAGAAGTCCTGGACAATGGCAACAGTTTATAAGAGAAAGCAATCAATGAAGATATAGGCAGAACATTCTCATCAAGGTTCCCAACTGTCATCACGACATGCTCAGCAAGGAACACAATAATATGGTCAGTCTTCCCAGCAGTCGCATTAAGGAGGATCATATCGAATAGAAAATAAGAAGGGTCTGACCATTGCGGAATGAACGAAAAAAAATAAATTCCTTTAAAGATGAAGCTATACCCAAAATGTTTAGGATTCTGATGAAGAAGTCTGAGTTCAGATTGTCATATCTAAAGAAACTTAAGGAGGTCGACAAAAAAAATCAGCCCAAATATTTCCCATACCACAAGATGCTCAGACATACTATAGAGGAATATTTTGTTTTCAATGATTGGCTCGAGAAAAAACTTATGGAACGGAATATAACAATCCCAAAAGAATAACTAAAAGAACCAGAAAAAGGCTTTGTAAATATGATTTAAGCTAAGCCAATCGCTCTGATAGAGCCATATTTAATAAAAGAAGGATGGAGTACAGTTTAGAGCAAATCGTCCAAGAAGATACTGAATCAGATCCAAACTACATCAGCTTAGGTAGTCGCTCGGAGTCTATAGCCTGCTCAGCCAAAGAAGGAAATTTTACCAAAGAAACCACCGCAACTAGAAGAGAAAAAGAAGAATGCTACCACAAAGATCAATAGCGCGGGGGGTAGGATAGGAGCTGCCTTTGTTAGATTGGTTGTCTCAGACTCTAGGATGAAAATTCTCGAACCCCTGACCATGTATGATTATCTTTTTGCCCCATCGGGGTATTATGAATATAATGATTATGATTTTTCCAACATTTTATTTGTTTTTAGTGATAATGTAACTGATTTTTCTCAATCTAACTCCGATCTCGATTCCCAAAATGATCCTCAAATCGTGCTTGAGTCTAATGAGCCTGCTAACTAGGATGAAGAAGATATAAATGATACCAGTTATGATAGTACCAAGAGTGAGGAGCCAATCCTCGAGCATCATGACACACCACTCACCATTAATCTGGATCTCTTCAATGAAGAAGAACCAACAAAAAATTTACCTACAATATTGCAAGAAGAAAAAGAATCATATAAATAAATCGAAGGAGTAGGAAAGTGCTAACCCAAAGGTCAGCTCCAATGGATAAAGGAGAAAAAAATAGTCACTCATGAAGAGCTACCTCCACCTCCGCCAGTTGAAGAACAACATAGTCAAGTAAAGATCATAGGATTATATAAAGTAGATTATAACGTGCTAGCTCATCTTAGGAGGTTGCCAACCAAACTAAGCATTTACGATGCTCTAACATTATAAAATGAGATGAGAGAGTCTCTAGTTCTAGCCTTGCTAAACCCAGAGATTTTCTTAGCTCAGTTGGTCAGCACAACCTTGGATGAAGTTTATTTGTTAAAGGAACAACCTAGGATAAGTTTCATAGATGAAGACTTGTTGCCCGGTACTACTGACCACAACCGACCACTCTACATCTCTGTTAATATCAACAGATTTGTATTATCCAGAGTTTTGGTAGATCCTGGAGCATCACTAAACCAAATGAGTTTACAGACATTGACATATTTAGACATTGAAGCTTAAGAGCTTACAACCGATAAAATAATGTTAAGAGGATTTAATCATAAGGGAGAAAAAGCCCTTGGATCGATTACACTGCTTATGGAAATTAGAGAATTAGTAACAACTGCTAAATTCCACATCATCGACGCTGAGACCTCTTTCAATGCTCTACATGGTCAATCGTAGATTCATGAACACAACATGGTTCTGTCTTCCTTGCATCAGTGCATCAAATATTACAAAGAAGGACAAGAACATTGTATCAAGAGAAATTTACAACCATTAATACGCTGCCTACTACACACCTCCAAAGAAAATTGCCTTCTCTCGTGAGGTGGTGACAAACAAAAGTGAAGATTCAAAAGGATAACAAGGGCAACGCCATTCATCCCTACTTCAACAAACTTTCACCACTCTTTTGCAACGAGTTGGTCAGTTTTCTTTCGTTCACACACCTGAAGTCAAGGTCGTGGACATGGATTAGGAAAAGCCAATACGATTACTGGATGGTCTAAGCCAACCATCAATAGTCATGATGAAGAAAGCTCTTAGGAGGAAATGATGATGATAAGATAGAAGAAATCACAGTATGAAATCTCCTTGTAAGATGTGCAGAAAAGTGAATATGAGTTTATGTATGATTAGATCAACCACTATGTGAATGCATGACCCTTATTCCGATTCTCCCTGAAAAGGTTGAGAATTTAGAGGTTAATGAAGTCTGTAGCGCTAGTTCAATGCCGATCAAATTTTATTGTGCTTCTACTTCTGCTAATCTTAAAATCATGTAAATTTGGATGAGAATCCTAATAAATTAATGGAGTTACCTTTTCTTTACTTTTCTCCTTGTGTACAAAGGTTAATTCAACCGGGATATTTGGCAAAACAAATGCAAAAAGATAAGTTATAACTTCTTGAAAAATTGTGGAATGTTAAAAGTCAAATTCCGAACTCGAAAGACGGTCTCGGATTTGGTACTGTAGGACTAGTGGATGATTCAGAATTTTTTAGGGTCATTACTAGTGGGTCAAAAGAGGATTGCCTCGATGTAAAAGTTGACTCTCAAGATCAGTTTATAGAAGACGCCCCTCAAGAATTTGAGGAAGAAATTAAATCTATTGTTGATGAATTAAAGGAAATGAACCCCAGGATTGAGGAGCAGCCCCGACCAACCTTTATAAGTTCTCTAATCAATGAGCATGAATCCACAAAATTGATAAAATTATTTTTAGAATTTAAAAATTGCTTCGCCTAGAGCTATGATGAAAAATGTCAGGGCTGTTAGTGGAATTTGCAGTTCATAAGCTCGGGGTGGACAAAAGTATGACCCCAATAAGGCAAGTTCTTAGAAGAATGCGCCTTAAGATAGAGCAGAAATTCATCATCGAGGTGAAGAAATTAATAGAAGCTAACTTTGTGCGAGGAGAGCAATACCCCACGTGGTTAGCTGTTATTGTGCCAGTTATGAAGGAAAATGGATAGATCTATGTTTGTGTCGAATTCAGAGATTTGGACAAAACCTGTCCAATAGATGAATTTTTGTTGTCGATACCAGAAATGATGGTGGACATGACTTTGACAGATGATATTTTCTCAGTCATGGATGGATCATCAGGATATAACCAAATCAAGAAGGCTTCAAAGGATGTAGCATTTACAGCTTTCAGAACGCCGATTGGGATTTTCTGTTGCACACTAATGTCGTTCGGGTTAAAGAACGCTAAAGCAACATACCGATGAGCTATGATGAGGATTTTTGATGATCTCATTCATAACCAACTGGAATGTTATGTGGATGATTTGATCATCAAGGGTAAGCAGAAAATTGACAATTTGTATGATTTGAGGATCATGTTTGAATGATTATGACAATATAATCTTAAGATGAATCCCTTAAAATGCACCTTCGGTGTCACCTTTAGGACATTTCTAGGATTCATTGTCCGTTACCGGGGAATCGAGATTGACCTGGATAAGATTAAAACTATCTTGAAAATGTCCCCTCCCAATACTTTGAAACAACTATGTTCCTTCCAAGGAAACTTGGCATATCTGAGATGCTTTATTTTTAATCTCTAAGGTAGGTGTCGGCCCTTCTCGGCATTAATTGAAAAAAGATGCCAAATTAATTTGGGAAGATAAATGCCAGCGGGCCTT
>NW_018251154.1:2937-26676 GCF_001263595.1 Phalaenopsis equestris | reverse complement strand
CAACAAGTTCCCGGATAATACAAGATTTTGAAGCCAAGACTAATAGAGTACCACCGGTACACAATGAAGTTGCTTAAACAGATTCCCAACGTGACTCTCTACCTGATTCCTCGAGGAGATAACACCCAATTTGATGCTCTAGAAAAACTTGTCAAGGAATTGGCGTGACCCTCAGAGAATTCCATCGACGTTACAGTTCAACGACGATGAATTTTGTCTCGGATCGTCCTCGACAATTTACACAATCTTGAAAAAGAGGAAGGAATGATGATTGCAGTTCCTGACATCAATGAAGATTGATGAAAGCCACTAATAGAATAATTGCAAACTAAAAAAAATTACTAGATAAAAACTCTAAGGCATACCATATCATGAGAAGAGCTATGTCATATGCCCTAGTGGGTGATGTCCTCTATAGAAGATCGTTCGATCAGATGTGGCTATGATATATGAGTAGAGCAGAAGCTCAGAATATCGTCAAAAAATTTCATGTAAGATTTTGTAGAGCTCACTGGTCAGAACCAAAAATAAAAATAAGATAAAAAGACTCGGATATTATTGGTCAGCAAAGATGTTTGATTGCATGGATATAACTAGAAAGTCTCACCTTTGCCAAGTGCATGGGGTGGTCATACACCAACCTCCAAATGCGCTACACCCAACTGTTGGATCATGGCCATTCAAACATTGTGGAGTAGACATAAACATAATATGTCTAATAGACCCTCCATCCTCTAAGGGACACAGATTCATTCTTGCCGGTATAGGCTATTGCTCCAAGTGGGTAGAGGCAATGTCGTTACGAGAGGTTACATCACAACACGTTCTTTATTTTTTCAAGAGTCAAATTGTTTACCGTTTCAGTGTACCACATAGATTGATTTTCATTTCTACAATGGGATAGCTTTCACAAGCACAAAGATCAACAACATCATCAAAAGACATGGGATAGACTATAGGTACTCAACCATCTGCTACCCCAGGGCAAACGGATTAACTGAGGCCTTCAACAAATCACTGGTATAGATTTTAATGAAAACATTGGATGAAAACAAAAGAGATTGGCATAATAAATTGAAAGAAACTTTTTGGGCCTAAGAGACAATGTTCAGAACTCCTACTCAATGTACACCCTATGCACTTGTGTACGAGTATGAGGTTGTACTACTGTTGGTGATTCAAACACCTTCTCTCAGAGTCACCGCCACTAACAAAATTACAACCAAAGAAATTGCAAAACTCACTGAAGAATTAGAAAGTCTCGAGGGAAAACAACTAGAAGCACAACAACATTTGGAACTTTACCAATCAAGGATGGTACTAGCTCTTGACAAATTGGTCCTCTCGAGGATGTTCAAAATGGGTGACCTTGTTCTTGATCTCAAAAGACCTATTCTTGCATGTCGTAAAATAGATGAAAAATTTGAGCCAACTTGAGAGGGACCATTCGTCGTAGAAAAGGTTTGTTCTGGAGGAGCCTACCAGCTGGTGGATTTCTCAGGCGAAATACCTATGTTGTCGATTAATGGTTGATATTTGAAGGCATACTATACAAATTGACATTGCTCGAAATGAGAAGACGCTACTTGAAATCAACTTTTGAGATTTTGATTATTCTGAGGTTATTTATTTGGCCAAGCATCTGTGATGAAAGAATTTTGTAATAAATTAACCTAAAAAAATGAAAGCTTTTGAAGTTGCATACTTTGATGTTATCCTTTCTGCTTTTAAGTTTAATATTCTACTAAACTATAAAATATACATAAATAAATAAATAATCTTTGCATCCATGTAAATGAAAATTTTGTCCAATAAATGTTTTTTTTTGTTATTGTTCCTGTTAAATTTCAGCGCACTAATATTTTTTCGGTTATCTGCAAAAAAATGTCAGGACAGAAGCTGATTTCTGCTTCCAAGGATGGCTGGAATCTTGCACTTAACGAGGAAAGGGCATCTCAGGGTGGCATCATAGACTTTGACTTGGACTTTAGTCAGGTTTACGTGAACTATGAGGTTCCTCTGATGGACGTGGTCAGTCGTCAAGAGAAAGAAGGGTTACCGTCGCTATTAAAGATCAACACTAAGGAGGATTCCTCGTTGAAGAGGAAGAAAATGATAGCGCAACAAAATCTATTGGAAGGGACTAGTCACCTGCCGTCCATGATAATGGCACCAACAAGACATCTAGTCAGTGCTGATAATAAGAGACTACCAGGTGCACCGTTAAGAAGAACTAAACGCAAGAATGCGAATCACCAAAACACAGAGCTTTTCTATGTGAATAAAAAGATGCTTGAAAGAGGTAGAAAACTTACTTACCCAAATTTGTGAGACGAAAATCTTTGAACCTTGCATGAGAGAGACTTCCTCTAGTTTTCCTGCCACAAAGTACGAGTCCAAGTTTGCTACAGAGCCTATGTTATTGAAAATTTCAGATGAGTTTTGTGTCGGTTGCTCAATGTGCAACGCCGAGATCCCCAGAGAGACACCAGACGCATGAGCATTTGTGGAATGCCTAGAATGTTGCATCCTCCACTTAGAGCATTACAACACTTTAGAGGAGTAGCCATTTACTAACAGTAGATTTCAAACTACTAGCCACTTAGTTGGAGAATCATACATCCCTTTTGATACAGAGACAACGCAGACATGGATTCTTGCGGATATTCAAATGAGGGAGCGGCCTCGACAATCACAGAGGGTTACCTGGAAGAATTGGATAAGACAAGCAAATTAAAGAAGAGAGAATTTGAATTCTACAAAAAAATTTAAGGAAAATTTGTCAATATACTAGAAGATCTGGAGTTGTACACCAGAGTCTTTTCTAAAAGTGATGAAAGAAGAGTTATTGACTACATATTTAACCTGAGAGATAGAGGTCGAGCTGGTCTTCTGATGGAAAGAACTTATTCAGAACCATGAAAGTGAATGCCAGTAAAAGGCCGAATAACCATCCAATGTGGTTGTTGTTATAATTTCACCAAGGATAAGCAAGGTAACTCCCCGGGGATCTTAAGACACGTCAAGGTGGATCCATTGCATCCCACAATAAAGTGGATGATAAAAAGGATGGTTAGATGGAGCATCCTGCCAGCGGATTGTATTCCAAATAGTTGTATCATCAACATTTAAGAAGAGGGAGGCTGTATTCCCCCACATATAGATCACCATGATTTTGTCAAACCTTTCTTCACATTCTCATTCATGATTAAAAGCAACATTTTGTTTTGAAAAGAAATCAATGTTGTCGGACCCGGTGAGTTTGGAGGATCAGTTACAATTCCGCTACGAGTGGGTTCGGTACTAATTTTGAAGTGAAACGGAGTCGATCTAGCAAAGCACTGTATCCCTGGAGTGCCACGACGCAGAGTTTTCACTACATTTAGAAGGATTGATGACAACAAGATATTGTATGGATTTCGACCTGATACAAAATTGGAGGAACTAGAGCATACGAGCTATAAGATGGTTATACCTCTAAGTACACATAGAGAGATATTCTTACCTTGGAGCGTAGCTTAGTAGGTCAGCTTAATCAGGAGCACATCCCACAGAGTACAAAAAGACAACTTTTCATCATCTTTTGTACTATGTCAGAGTAGCATTAATGATATGTACTTTGCTTTGTCAGGATTGTCTCTTTTGATACTTTCAACATGTATTCCGTCTGTAACACCTGTTTGAAGATGGTTAATGAAATTTCCTTTAGATTTAAACATATTTGTCAAATTACCCTTTTCTGTGAGGGATAAAAAGCCGTAGAACCATACGCTGGTTCTAAACTACGTTGAACGACGGAAAAAACAATAAAAAAAATATGCCCTTTTCCCATTTTAACACTTTCGGAGTATGCTTAGACGCCCTACTACCATCTTTACACTTTCAGAGTAGGCTTGGATGCTCTATTCCCATCTTTATAATTTTGGAGTAGGCTTAGACGCCCTATTCCAATCTTTACAATTTTGGAGTAGGCTTAGACATCCTTTTCTCATTTTTACACTTTGGAGTATGCTTCGATGCCCTTTTCCCATCCTTACACTTTGGGAGTAGGCTTGGATGCCTTCCCATCTTTAGAGTTTTGGAGTGGGCTTTGACGCCCTATTCCCATCTTTACACTTTTAAAGTAGGCTTAGACGCCCTATTCCCATCTTTCTATTCGGGGTTGGCTCAGACGTCCTATTCTCATCTCCACCTTTGGGGTAGGCTCAGGCAAACTATTCCCATCCTCACATTTTGGGTAGGCATAGACGTCTTATTGCCATCCTTACTTTCAGGTAGGCTTAGACGTCCTATTCTCATCTCCACCATCAGGGTAGGCTTGGATGCCCTATTCCCATCTTTACACTTTCAGAGTAGGCTTGGATGCTCTATTCCCATCTTTATAATTTTGGAGTAGGCTTAGACGCCCTATTCCAATCTTTACAATTTTGGAGTAGGCTTAGACATCCTTTTCTCATTTTTACACTTTGGAGTATGCTTCGATGCCCTTTTCCCATCCTTACACTTTGGGAGTAGGCTTGGATGCCTTCCCATCTTTAGAGTTTTGGAGTGGGCTTTGACGCCCTATTCCCATCTTTACACTTTTAAAGTAGGCTTAGACGCCCTATTCCCATCTTTCTATTCGGGGTTGGCTCAGACGTCCTATTCTCATCTCCACCTTTGGGGTAGGCTCAGGCAAACTATTCCCATCCTCACATTTTGGGTAGGCATAGACGTCTTATTGCCATCCTTACTTTCAGGTAGGCTTAGACATCCTATTCTCATCTCCACCATCAGGGTAGGCTTGGATGCCCTATTCCCATCTTTACAATTTTAGGGTAGGCTTAGACGTTCTAATCCCATCTCCACCTTTTTGGTGGGCTCAGACGTCTTATTCTCATCCTCATATTCGAGGTAGGCTTAGACGTCCTATTCCCATCCTTACTTCCGAGTAGGCTTAGATGACCTATTCCCATCTCCACCATCGGGGTAGGCTTAGATGCCCTATTCCCATATTTATATTTTTGGGGTAGGTTCAGACATCCTATTCCCATCTCCACCTATGGGGTCAGCTTAGATGACCTATTCCCATCCTCACTTTATGGGTAGGCTCTGACGCCTTATTCCCTTTTTTACGCTTATCTTTTCCACTCAATCCAATTTTCTCAAACGAAGTTTCACCTTCTTAAAATTTTAAATTGAAATCAAAACTTTAATATATTCAATTCGAATCAAGTCTTTGCAGGGACTACAAGTTTTCTTGACGATTAATTCTGAAATCTCCTTTCATTTCTCCAACGAGAGTATCAGTTACTCAATAGCAAAAATGAATGTCAGTCAATTCTACACTCGTTCTAGCTCTGTTGACTTAGAATTTTGTGTTGTTTTGTTGATCTTATCGGTCAATGCCAATACGTGCAATCTGCTTGTCCGACACACCACACCTATTGGGGGTCCATTTATTGACCTCACTTTTTATTGAGGTCTAGCTTATTCCTCTTTAGTATCTTAGGGTCTAGCCATAGGACTTTCTTGTTGACTATTACTAGAGGACTATAAAAGGAACCCTCACCATTAGAAATTCTAAACTCTTATCTGATCAACTTGAAGTTCCACATATTCGTCCTGACCTCTAGCACTTGGTAGGTGGGGTCAATATGGGGGAGCTCAAGTGGAGTCCCCATAGGGACTACTTAACCTTAAGCTTGACCCTGGGGCTAGTCTAGAGCTAGTTCTCTCACTTACACTTACTTTCACTCACATTCACTCACAACCCTAAATCCAAGCTTGTTGACTTTGATCCCTTTATCGTTTGGGAGACTCATGTAAATGGTCCCCTAGACCCACTAGCCTTAGGCTAGGGTCTAGCCAAGACCAACACATAGAGGACCAAATGGAGATTCCATTGGTCCACGTCTCAAATAGGATGGTTGGCACCCCACTTTCACCTAAATACCAAACTTAGCTTTTTGCGCCCAAATCTACCCAATTTACCAAACTACCCACAAATCCCAAATTTGACCAAAATTCCCAAAATTACCCAAACCACGCATATTTGTCCATAAATCATCTCAAATGATTTAAAACTACCCAAATTGCCCAAAACTTCCTAAATATGCCGAAATTATGAAAATGCCCCTAAATTTGACAAAATTACCAAAATAACCTTGGTGTCCCAAACTTTTCCAAAGCCCTTAAAATCATTTCCAATGTCCCTAAAACCAATTTGAACCCTTCAATTAAACTCAATTTGATCAATTTGACCTATTTTGACCAAAAGCCCCAATTTTCCCTTGAAGGACCAATTTCCCCAAACTCACCCTAAATGTCCATCAATTTGATCCCATTTTCCCCACAATTTCAATTCTAAATTCAAATTCTTTATGATCAAACTCTATTCAAACTAAATTCAAGTCCAATTGACCAACATTTGAGTCCAATTTCAACTTAAATAAAAAAGCCCCAATTTGGCCTAAATTCAAAATCCCACTCAATTGAACCCCTAAATCTTTCCAATTTCCCCAATTATGCATCATAACTCCTTGAAAAATCTTCAGATGCCAAATTAAACCGTTAATTGACCTTGTTCAAGCTTCAATTTTGCTCAATTTCAACCTAAATCCAAAATTCTCAAATTTGCCTCTGCCCAAATTCCACCAAATTGAATGCCCTAACCCCAAAATTGGCACCCAATTAATGTTGAGAAGTGTTCATGACATTCGCCTAGACCATTTTGAACTCTCAATTTGAAATTAACCAACCTCTAGCCCAACCTAAACCCAAGTATAACCCAACATCCCAAAATTGATCAAGTGCCCAAAATCCCGCAAATTGAACCTCCAAATCAATTCGAAATCACTCCAAATCTGTTATAAACCCCTCATGACAATCATCCACACAAACTTGATCAATCAAGTGGGCTCAATGTCATGGATAGCCTAACCCAAACCCAACTTCAAGTTAATTTAACCGAAATTGAACCTATGCACAGAAATTGACTAAGTCATGCCAAAGTGACCAAAGTAATGACACCACAACTACCAAATGGTTCCTAATGACCAAGCTAGACCCACATAGCCCACCCTATGGAAGTCATCGACCAATGGTACCTTGATTTAGGGGAATTTATCCTTTTTTAGGCCTAAACCTATAAATCCTTGCCATCATAACAAACCTTTAGGGGTTAATCATAATTAAACCTCCTTCTGGCTCACCTGGTTGCCTAACCACCTCCCTTGCTCTGGCCAGCCGCCCTAGTCACCAGAAAACCTCAAAATTGAGAGCCTCATTGCTCAAATTGAAACCCAATTACACCCATCCAAGATGTCCCAACTCCAATTTGCATTGGCACATTTCAGGCCTCCACATAACCAATTAATTGAACCCAAATTGAATATTAGAGCTCCACCCCAAAATCCTCTATTTAAGCAGCCCCCTTCATGGCCAAGGAAAAGATGATCTAACTCCTTGGGTAAACTCTAGAAAAATCTCACCAGAGACACTCCAAGAACTCCTTCACTCAAGCTCATAATTTTCCCTCTCTAGTTCCCCTTGTGAGAGCCTAATTTTGATTTTAAAATTTCGGCTCAAGCCAGGACAGATTTCTCCACACCTCCACAATCTACCGAACTCCAATTAACTTTGCACACACCATCCCCACTATGAGAGTAGTTGATTCCCCACAAAAGCCACATCCTAAAGAACCTCTAACATAGCTCTAGACCAAGACCTGAAATTGAGTTTGATCAAAGTCATTTCTAAACAATTCACTAGGGCCTAGGACTTCATTTGAAGGTTCGTTGGACCTAATCGAAGCTACCACAACCATCTGATTGATGCTTCCTGATACATCAAAATAATATACAATTTTAAGTACATTTTTTTGCTTAATTTTCATAATATTGCACATTAGAGAAGAGTATTATCATCTTTTTGTTGCAGGTATAACATATTTTGGCATTTGGAGAAAAAAATGACAAAAATGACGAAATTTTGAGCCAAAACACCTAAGTTTGGGATTTTGGGGCATGATATGCGAGATCGACACATGATGCACTAGATCGACGCATGACGCGCCAGTGACGACTTCTTAAAAATTAAGGTGGTTCGAGATGAATTTTTCATAAATTTTTAAAGAGAAACTTGTTCTACACTCTGTTGGAGTAATTCAATGCATCTAGACACATTGGAAGGTTATTTTATGAAATGATATGTCTCTTGGATCAAATGACACATCATTTAAATTCTTTTCAAAGGAGGCAACACAAAAATAAAGAGAAGAATTTGAAGGATAGAGAGAGGGACAAGAATGGGAGAGAGAGAGAGAAAGTTGGCGTGAGAGGCAAGAGGAGAGAAGATAAGAACTTCTTCTAGGGTTGTAAGAGGAGAGGGAAGGTGAGAGATTTCCTTTTAATTACACTTCTAAGAGATAATTTTATTGAATTATAAAGAGAGAAAGACTTGGAGAGAACTTCTAGGGATTTGATTAGGAAGGTTTGTGAGATATGTTATGTCTTTCATTTCTTTTATATTGTAAACTTTTTTTTATATATATAATTCATGTTTTTTTGTATCCTTCTCATGAATTCTGAGTAGTCTTCTTTATCCTTCTCCCTACTTTTAGATATGGTTTTGTGAATAATTTGTTTTGTTTTCTAGGATTTTTAATTTTAATAATTTGTGATGATTTGAACTCCGATCTTCATTTACTTTTCAATCTGGCAAATTGAAATGTTAAAACTTGTTGAGAAACATACGTTCTGAAATGGGATATGATTTCTTCAACATAAGGAGAGTCACATTTGATTTCACGGGAGAGTATATCAACCATGGGATTGGGTGCAAATTGATAGAGAAATATACTTTGATGGATGCAGAAATGGAGATTTTAAGGGGACATGTTAAAATCCCCAATTAGGTCCAAGTGATTGGAAACAGATACGAGATTGTTAGCCCTCAAGTGAGGAAGTAATGGAAGCTCTGGTTGGGGGGGTAGGGGGATCTTTGGAGTGGTAGCCGGTATCCTCCCAGCCTAACGTAATTAGGGACCAAACTCTGGATTAGTCCATGTTCTTTATACCCTTGAAAAAGGGAAAAGAGTAAGAATGCTCCTATTTGGCACAAAACCATTTTTATATATATTTTCAAATGATTTTAATTTCTTCACAATCCATATACTCATTGTAAAGGGGAATGATGCTTTCATAAATTTAAAATTTCTATTAAAATAAAAACTTTGTTTAGTTTCCGTAATTTTATTTTTGAAAGTTAATTCTTCGTTAGTTACCTTTGTTTTTTGACTTCATTTTACATAGCATTTACCTTAGTGGTTAATATTCAAACTTTTCACTTTGCTTTTAATTTTTTTATTTTTAATTATGAAATAATTTCAAAAACTTATATAGAGGATTTTCCAACTTCCTGTTGGGATCAATATTTAGGACTCTATTAGAGCCTTTTATTACTTGAGCAATATGTATATTTGCATTAATTTTAACGGGGACTCGGAAGTCTAAAAAGAGTTTTAAAAGATAAACTATTTTCACAAAAGATATTTTGGTTGGTATTATGTTACATATTTATTATACATCTTCTGTGTGTAATTTTGTAATATTGAAAAGTATTTACAAAATTTACACACTAAATCCGCCCTCATCAAGTTTTTGGCGCCCTTGCTTCGGAAGTATTGGAAATTATTATTAAGTATTTTATTTTATTTTAAGAAAATAGATATAAATAAATGAGTGTTTGTCTCTATTTTGTTTATGTGTAGTGTAAGATCTAAAAAATTTAGAACCTTATGATTCTGAACTAGAGAGAACTCTTAAAAAAATTCAAAAAGAACAAAAAGAGGAAGATCATTTTAGCAAAATGGCTTGCAATTTAAACTTTGTTGGAAATGAAAATGAACATCATCATAGATCATTAAGAGATTATGCAAATTCTACAACAGATTAAATTCGTTCATGTATACAAAAGCCTACTGTAGTTGCCAATTCATGAGCTTAATCCTACTATTATCCAAATGGTACAAAATAATCAATTTGGAGGAACACCAACTGACGACCCTATTTTACACCTTGATAGTTTTCTAGAATTTTGAGCGACATTTAATTATGATGGAGTGTCAAATGATGTTGTCAAATATAGACTTTTTCCTTTTTCACTAAGAGATAAAGCTAAGTTGTGGTTAAACTCATTAGCACCTGGATCTACCATAATATGAGAACATTTATCACAAAAATTCTTATCTAAATATTTTCCACCTTCAAAAACTAATAAACTTAGAAATGATATCATATCTATTTTGTCAGTTTGAAGGGAAATCAATTTATGAAGCCTGGGAAAGATTTTAAGTTCTCCTTAGAAAGTTTCCACACAATGCATTACTAGATTGGTTAATAAGTCAAACTTTTTATAGTGGGTTGGTTAGATCTCATAGATCGTTAACTGACGCTACTGGTCGTGGATCATTAATGTAAAAACCATTCATTGAAGCATATTCATTAATTGAAGAGATGACTAAAAATAATTTTCAATGACCCTTTGAAAGGTTAAATCTAAAAGGAGTAGCTAGTATTCATGATTCTGATGCAATATCTATGTTAACTTACCAAATAGCTCTTCTATATCTATGAAGATAAATCAATATGAAATGAATTATTCTCAGACAACGCCTGTGCTTGAGAAAAACTCATTGGGATAAATGATAGAATCTCAATCTTATTATGAGAACTTGAATACAATAAACAATTGATGCGGGGAAACATGGTATTAAATTAATAAGAGGAATCCAATGTAACCCAAAAAAAATGTAACTTTAATGAAATAATTTATCAGTAAAACCTCTTTTAAATTCCCTATTCCCTTCTACATATAACGCAACTATACGTTTCGTTCAACTAATACAGGGCTCTAATGGAGTCATAGATATCGATCCCATAAGGAAGCCAGAAATATATATAAGCTAGCTATTAAAATTCTATTCTTAAATTAAAATAAAAATAAAAATAAAGTGAAGTAAGAAGTTTGAAGTTAAACCACTCAAGTGAAATGCTACCAAATATGCAGATATATGACTACAACAGTTATGTTAAACTAGATGCTAAACTTTTAAAAGTAAAATTGCTGAAATAAAACAATGTTTTTTGTTGATGAAAAGTTTAAGTATGAGAAAACATTGTTCCCATTTATAATGAAAACATGGCTTGTGAAATAATTGAATCATTTGAAAAATATATTTAAAAACTGTTTTGTGTCAAATAGAAGCAATCCTATTTCCTACCCTCTTATGAAAGCTATAAAAATTATTGACTAATTCAGAGTTTGGTCCCTAATTTTGTGGTTAGGCTGGGAGATTACCAATTGTCACTCAAGAGCTCCCACTACTACCTCACCTGAGGGCTAACATGCTCGCATTAATTTCCAATCAACTGAACCAAATTGGGGATTCTAATCTGTCACCTTAAAAACTTCCAATTCTATATCCAACAAAGTATATTTTTCTATTTATTTGCACCCAATCTCATGGATGACATACTCTCCAATGGAATCAAATGTGATTCTCCCTTTGTTGTAGAAATCATATCCCCTTTTTAGAACATATATTTCTAAACAGTTTCTAAACAGATTTTAACAATTCAATTGGCCAAATCAAAAAGTAAATGAAGATCGGAGTTCAAATCATCACAAATTATCAACCTTTAAAATTATAGGAAATAAAATCAATTCTTCATAAAACCATTTCTTCAAAGTTGTGAGAAGGATAAAGAAGAGTACTTAGAATTCATTAGAAGGATATGATAAAACACGGACTTCATATATAAAAACATGTTTACAAATAAAAGATATGAATAATACAACTTATCTTACAATCCTTCTCAAGCAAATCATTAGAAGTTCTCTCCAAGCTTTTCACTCTTTACAAGCACTATTGATTCTCTCTTAGAAGTGTAATGAAGAATAAATCTCTCACCTTCTCTCTCCTCTTAAAACCCTAGAGGACAATCTCCAAGCCCTTGACTTTCTCTCCCTATCTCTCCCTCTTGGTTCTCACGCCACCTATCTTTTTCGCCCTCTCTTGAAGTTCTTCTCCA
This sequence comes from Phalaenopsis equestris, assembly GCF_001263595.1. Classification (NCBI taxonomy): domain Eukaryota; kingdom Viridiplantae; phylum Streptophyta; class Magnoliopsida; order Asparagales; family Orchidaceae; genus Phalaenopsis; species Phalaenopsis equestris. The sequence continues at coordinate 14,602 of NW_018251154.1, read as the reverse complement.
ACTTGATTTTATTTTAGGCTGCCTTCTCCGAAAAGAATTTGAAATTCCTTCCAAAATTCAAAAGTCAAACCTTTAAATTCAAAAGATGTGTCTCTTTGATCCCAGAGTCAAATCCCATTGAATTAGAACCTTCCAAAGTGTCTAGATGCATTGAATCACTCCATGGGGTTTTTAGAACAATATCCCTTTGAAAATTCATGCAAAATTTGTCTCGAACCACCTTAATTTGAAAAATTCACTTCTAAGGCATCTTGCGCCAGCGCTGGATGTTTGCGTCTCATGCGCCAGCGCTTTGGATTTTCGCGTCTCATGCGCCAAACCCCAAAATTGGTTGTTTTTGCTCTAAATTTTGCTCCTTTTGTCATTTTTGCTCCAAATGTCTAAAAATGGTATACCTGTAATAAAAATACAAAAATACATTTCTTTAAAGTGCAACATCACCAAAAATAGGCATAAAAGGGTACTTAAGAGATTATATTATTTTTGTATATCAACAATCATTTTAATAACCCTTACACCAATTATTATAATCTTGGATGGAAGAATTATCCAAATTTTTTTTTGGAGTAACAATAACTCTAATGCTGCAAATCTGCAATGGGGAAACAATATTGCTAACCCATTGAGAAACACCAACAATCAAGGGAATCATGCTTATAAATCTTATTAACCCCAAGGATTTAATAATTTGCAGAATAAGGAGAAAAACCTATCAAAGGAAGAATTGATATTGCAAATGGGCAGACAATTACAAAATCAATGAGCTACAATCAGAAATAAGGAAAATCAGTTAGGATGTATTGCTACTGCACTTAGCAATAGAACTTCAAGAACATTGCCCAGTAATCTTGAAGTAAATCTTAGAGATTAAAATAAAGAGCAAATTCAAGCTATTCAATTGAGAAGAAGAAAAGAATTAGCAAATAGAGTTCAACAAAAAGTTGAATTTGAAAAAGATGCAGTGGAAAATGAAAAAAATAAGAAAAAAAATTTATTCTGAAGTAGAAAGTCCTATTAAACCAATGAAAATCGTTGTAGAAAGACCAACACCTCCATTTCCTCGAAGATTGAAGCAGAAACATAGAGATAATCAATTTTTGAAATTTTTGGAAGTCTTGAGGAAATTAACGGTAAAAATTCCATTTGTTAAAGCATTTGAACAAATGTCAAGCTATGTGAAGTTCATGAAGGATATACTTAATAAAAAAAGAAAGTTTGTAGATAATGAGACTGTTGCACTCAACGAAGAGTGTAGCGCTATATTTTAGAAAAAGCTTCCTGAAAAACTAAAAGATCCTAGAAGTTTCACAATTTCTTGTGCCATTGGAGAATAATTTTATGGAGAAGCTTTATGTGATTTAGGAGCCATTATTAATCTTATGTCGCTATCAATATTCAGAAGGTTGGGCTGATGAGATATTTCACCTACAACAATAAATCTTCAGTTAGCTGATCATTAGACTACTTATCCTAACAGAGCTATAGAAGATGTTTTGGTGAAGAAATTCCTATCATTTTATATATGGAGGAAGATAAAGAAATTCTTATCATTTTAGGAAGACAATTCATAGCCACTGGAAGAGCTTTGATAGATGTGCATAAAGGAGAACTAACTATGAGAGTTACTGATCAAGAGGTTACATTTAATATTATAAAATCAATGAGATACCATGTAGAAGAGCAAGAGATTGATTAATTTAGAATGGATATTAATGAATATTTAAGCCATGAATATTTCAAGAAGACTTTTGAAAGAGAATTTGAAAAGGAATATATGGAATATGAAGATGAAGATGGTTTGGTACGTATGTTCAAGAGACATTCTTGGATTGAGGAGGAATATTCAACTGATGAATTTCCATTTTAACCCTTCTTCAACTTGAATATGTACTATCAATCTATGGGAGATTTCTAGGAGGATGATAGTGAAGATGATGTTTGAACATAATTTATGCACGGAACTTCTGTCTAGTATTTTTTATTCAGTTATTTTGTTGTGTTGGATTGCATTTTTGTTCTATTATTGAACACTATCTATGTTTATGCTTTTAATTTTGATGTTTAGATTTCAGTGTTAGGATGTTGGTTCGCAAAACTGATTTTAATGTTTTTTGGCTTGAAAAATGTTAGTTTGTAACATCACAAATTTTATATATAAATGTGAGTTTTGTGTTATTTGTGAAAGTTTGGTGTTAGTGGGATGTTTAATTATGTTTAGAAAGTTTTATTTAAGCCAAATAGAGGTTGATGTAAAGAAGTACGGAGTGCATGTCCACAAAAACTGAAATCTAGTGGATTTAAGCTTTGGTGCATGATGCCTCAGATTGGCGCATGATGCGCTAATTTACAGAGCCTTGGCACATGATGCGCCAGATTTGCGCCTGATGCGCCAAAGGTCCGAACACACCAGATAGCCTATAAAACCATGAAATCATATGGACAAACTCCATTTTTGCTACATGAGTCGTCTCCTACCTAAAGACCTTCGTCTGGGGCCTCACATTCTGAGCAAAAGAGAAGGATTCAGAGGCTTTCATCTTCACTAGGTAAGAGCTTTAATTTAACTTAAATTTTTTTTATTTTCACTATGGATTTTAGAGATCCAAAATTTGGGATTTTTAATGAAAAAGTTTGAAGAAAACTCATGGTGAAAAGTTTTTTAACAAATAATCTTGCTCGAGGAGTTAGATTTTTTATTTAGCAACTTACTTGGAACTATTTCAATTTTTGTAGAATTTTCAAATGGATCTCCGAGTTAAAAAAGGAAGGCCTTTTGAAGATTTTGATGCACAAAGATTTGTTAGTTTCAAAGCCCAACATACTTACAATACTCAAATGGGGATAAGAAGAATGATCCAAGAATGACCGTTTGCAAACCCGGGTGGCTAGATCGAGAGACTGGTTCTCACCAGAAACTGGGAAAGATTTAGCTACTTCACTGTCATAGTAATTGTCCCGATGGTTTGGGAGTTTTATGCAAACCTGAGGTTCACTAATGAAGATCACATCCTAGTTAGAGGTAAACAAGTTAAATTTACTGCTGATCGGATCAACAATTTTTATGGGTTGAGGGGTTTATTTTTCAATGAATACGCTGCATTTGTGATGATCGATTCATCACTGGATGATAAGATTGCATTTTTGGCTGATGGAAGAAGGGAGTGGAAATTTAAGATTAACAAAACAGTTAGCTTCCCTGCTTCATGATGAATTTTCAGTCAAAATTGTGGCACCACTTCTTTTCTACAAGACTATTGCAACAAATCATTTGACTGATGTTACAAAAGACAAATATGTACTAACCTATTGCATCTAGAACACAAATGCAATAGATGTTGGTGCACTTCTAGTTTAGCATGCTCGAAGTATAACAGATAGATCTACTACTGGTGGTCTGGGATACCCTAGCCTGATTTTCAATATATGTGAAAAATTAGGAGTAGAATTCCATAGAAATTAAGAAAGATTATAGCCACAAAATCCAATTAGATGGCATATTATTTAGAGAGTGATATTATTTCTTAAATCTAGAGGTGGAAGAAGGAATAAACCCTCCACATCTGCTGCAGGGGTGTCTACTTCTCGATGTGCATCAATTGAAAGTATTATGGACCAACTGATTATTCAACAAATTGAAATAATTAATATTCAAACTCAGTTGGGAGAGATTGGAACCAGAAATTCTTATAATGATGATGAATATCAGCTGAACCTAATGTGGACTTTCCTGCTTGCCCCAGTTTCACTCCCTATGCTCCTGTTCATGAAGAAGAAGAAGAAGAAGAAGAAGAAGAAGAAGAAGAAGAAGAAGAAGAAGAAGAAGAAGAAGAAGAAGAAGAAGAAGAAGAAGAAGAAGAAGATTTTGATGATGATGTGGAAAGAGATGACAATTGAGTTTTATGAGTTTAGTTTAGTGTGTGTTGATGCTTGTTTGTTATTTGTGTGTGTATTATGATGTACTTTTATTGGTTGGAGTACAACCTTTTAAGTTGTGTTATGAACTGAATCTATAATATTAACTATAGATTTTCACTTTTTTTTGTATTTTTAGTGTTTTTAGTTTATTTTTTTAAGTTTTTGTATTTCTGTTTTAATTCTCAGCAAGTTCTTTAAAACATATCAGAGTCTAGTTTCATAGCTATTTATCTCAGTAGTTAATATTAAAACTTTGCACTTTACTTTTCTTTTTGTAATTATAAAATAATTTCAAAAACTTATTTAAGAGATTTTCCAACTTCCCTATGGGATCGATATCTAGGACTCCATTAGAGCCCTTTAGTACTTTAGGAATACATATACTTGCGTTAATTTTAACGGGGATTTGGTAGTTTAAATAGAGTTTTAAAAGATAAAATACTTTCATAAAAGATATTTTTGTTGGGATTATATTACATATTCATTATATATTTGTCCTGTGTAATTTAGTAATATTGAAAAATATTTGCAAAATTTACACACTAAATCCGCCCGCATTACCTCACCTCTCAGACAAAGGTATTGAGCCGCAACCCTAAACCAAGCTTATTTTGATTCTTCATGTGTAATAACTTTATTTCATGCTTGCTTAACCATATGGATAGATGTGTCTTGAGTATATGAAGGTTTCAAAACAAACTCCAAGGAATTTGAATTAGTCTAGACGAAGATCTTAAGGTTTTAATGTGAATGGTTCTCGAGTTCGGAAACTTGAGGACGATGATTGAGAGTCGTCTGCTTTCGCATTTATTCCATGGACGGTCACAATGGGGCCAAACGAGGGGATGATACATGAACTGCGGGATTCATGTCACTGAGGTGGCTGGCGGTGTCGAATGGCAGAGTGCCGCGTGTAAAGCTCGACGCGCTATAGGATGAGGTGGCGCCACGAAAGCTCGGCGCGCCGTAGAATAAGGTGGTGCTGCGATGGATAAATAGAAAAATTAGGATTTTTTTATTTATTTAAATGACCATAACTTCAAAAATCCATTTCTTTTCATAAAAAAATTATAAAAATAAAATAAAAATACCCTCTTAATCACTGAACAAAAGAGAATAATGTGGACTAAAAATAAAAATTATTGTTGACTCTCTGATTTTTAATAAATTAGATATTCTATGGAATATTTTAATTCATTATGGTCAAACATTGCTCATTAAGGCTTGACCACCATGGCTTCAAACTTTTGGGGTTCATTCTCTGACAGAGGGGATGTTCTCTGATTTTCCCAAGGTCAGAGGGCATCTCTATGCTTCTAACCTTAATTTTCAAGCTAGAATGACTATTTTGACTTACTTTGAAATATATAAATTAAAATACCACTTAAAAAATTATGGGCATAATTTTAGTTTGTTTCCTATGGTCAAATAAGCTTAGGAAAAATGTCATGATGATTTGAATTATTTTGTACTTTTTCATAGTTAATTAAATGTATATCTATTGCTTTAATTTATGTAAATTAAATATTAATAAAAATTTGACAAAATCAATTCCATACTGTGTATAAAAATCAAGTTTACCTACTGTAAGAATTTAAAAATTGGTTGACTAAGTTCGATAACTAAAGTTGATTTTCTAAGAAACCTTGTGTTTTTGTACAAATATAATTATATTAAATCAAATGCACTTCGGCAAATTAAGAAATTGTTTTTCTGAGTTCCTTGTAATCAGGTGCACTTAGGAAAAATAAAAGTTATTTTTTAGATACTTGATTTTTTAGCCTTATTTTGAGTTTAAAATAATTAATAATCCAAAAAATACCAAAATACTTCAAAATGTGCCTAATTGTTCTCTGTTCACATTGAACTCATTAGGATATTTTTCCTAGTTTTTCTGAGTTAGAAATAAATTTTTAAGATCTTAAAAATGAATTTTTCTTATTTTCCTATTAAAAGAGTTATAATGATTAAATTTAAAAAATCATAAAAATACAAAATTTGTTTCTTTGAGTTCTCTGAGCTCAGAGAGGTTTAGATAAAAATATAAAGATAATTTTGGTAATTAAAAAATTATTTTACATTTAATTAAATCATTAAAATTTTTTTATAATAAAATAAAAATGATAAATATTTAATTAAAAAAATCATGAAATTTTGTCTAAGTGTTTGTCTGACCTAAGGAGACCTTAATAATTTTCTTATGAATAAAAACTTTATTTTGGATAATTAAGTAAATTAATTTTGAAAATACTACTTTCTAAATTTAAATAATTATTTAAATTAAATTAAATTTTGAAAATCCACATTTTGTCCTCTGATGTTTTAATTGATCCATGGATAGGATACTCTAAAAATTCTTAAAGTCGTTTAAATTTTGATTATTGAGTTATGAGGTGAAGAGCCCTAAAGACAAAGGGGTAACTTTAGATTTTGGTGTCTTAATCAAAATTTTGGATCAACAAATGGATCATGCTTAAGAGAAGGTTAGAAGCATAGAGATCAACAAAGGGAACATGCTTAAGAGAAGGTTATAAGCATGTAAGCAAGAAACAAATTTTGATCCTAATGAACATGTTTGGGTGATTGAAATACAATAGGATTAAAAGGTAGGAACTCACTTTCCCCCTTTTCTATAATAAGAATAAAATTGTAATTTCCTTAATTATCATGAATTGGAAGTCAATAAAAAATAAACAATTCTTAAGTGATGGGTTCGAGTTAGGAAGATAATATTTCGTTAATTTTAAGCCCATAGTTGATCAAAATGTGAACTTTCAATAAGAATGCATGTCACTTAAATAAAAATTTTGCTAGTTACTATTTCACCTTCAGTGATTCTTCAGGGCTTGGTAGTGACCTAGGCTTAACATTTAATCTTATTTGATTGGATTTAGAAGATAACATGATTGATGATTAAAATTTATCTTTACACTACAAGCCCAAATTTAATTGTGGGTACCAAAACCTTTAATGACTCAGATCTGCCTTAAGGGCACCCACCTACATAACTCTTAAATGAAATATCAATTGATTAATTGAGTCTCCTAGCCTCGGGATAAATAAAATATCAAGTTTCCTTGAATAATGGGATAACCTTAACTTAACCATTTATGATTATAAAAATAATATTATAAGTTCAAAATGAACTCGAAACATTTCAAGAAATCTTCAAGTGATTCAGGGTCATGCTTTGTGCACTTTGAAATCTCTTGAATATTTTGAAGGGCAAATTGAACTTGCTATATTTTGTTCTAAAATCATCCACTAAGATGTTTTGAGACTCAATAAAGTCATAACTTGGGGTTTGGTAACTATACCTTCATCTACTCCTGCAATTTGAATTCCTTGCAAAATTTTATACATATTTCCAAAGCTAACCTTTCAGGTGGAGGAGCGGGAAGAATCAACAGGTACGATTTTAAGTGATTGCATTTGCCTTTTCGTACCTCTTATTTCTTGCTTAGATGCTTAAGGTCACCTTGCATGTCAAAACAAAAACTAAAAATTAAATAAAATAAAATTCACTGCCATAACAGTCAAAATATATAACAACTCAAAATTTAATCACAGATAGCAAAACTTAATCACAAACATCATAAAACAACAATTACAAATAAATTAAAACATCTCTATTGGATGATTGGGAATCCCTTGGAGGAGGAACTTACGGTTGCTAACAAGATTTCCCACGATCTAAATGAAAGTATGGCACTCATTAAGTTGAGTTTATTAAATTCATTTGGACTAAGTGAATCCAAAGAAAAACAGTGGTGCCGGAACGAGGGAACCGTAGGATCCTAACCAGTGTCGCTCTAATCAACTTGAAAATTCCCCATAATATTTAAATAAACATAACCTTAAGAAACACTTGATTTGACCTCATGACTTGACACATTATAAAAGCTTAAACTTTCTATGACGAGTAGCTTGGAGCTAGCATTGTGGGCATTACAACCATCTTCAACAACAAAACATGTCTACACCAGCTAAATCATTCTGCAGAATTAAACAACAAGCTATAGGATTTTGAGGTTGTCTGCTTAGTCTGACATAAGTCCTCAACTTTACTTTAGGATTTTTTATGGCTTTGTTATACAATATAAGCCTTAATCTGTTTTTAGTTCAAGCATTTTGGATTCAGAGTTTGTCGTCTGTCATGACCTAAATCATCACATCTTCCAGGCTATTTATGTGATCGTTTCACATGAATGTAAGCCCTAGTTAATAAAAATACCAGGATGAAACGTTCAAATATTTTTCCTCTAAATTGAAACCAAACAATAGGATAGCTTAGGAAGTCATCGAGGTTCTCCTTAAGATCTGTGGCATCATCTAGTCTCTCTTCCTTTGGATTCCATAATATGTTCCAAATTTGATCCATTCCTATTTCACACCTCTTTATCCGATCTCATTGAAAAGTCCTATTCCTTTGAACTCCTTGAAGATAATATCCCTTGATTTTTATCGACAGTTTTCTTAGGTGACTCCAGTTATCTAAGATGTAATTAGCTATAGGGGCTTGCACTTATATGAAATTTTCAAGAACCCAGCTTAATATAAACAAACTATATATATATATATATATATATATATATAAGGTCCCTCAGAAGTGGGCGACGAGATTTCCATTTTGGCGACCGACAGCTTCCACAGGACGACCACCCCTAAAATTGTACCGATAAAGGGCTAATGATGGGATCAACTCCATCTTCATAAGCTTGGGAAAAACCAAATCATCATAGTTCTATATGTTGTCAAAACCCTTTCCGACCACATCAGCAAAGGTGGCTTTGGCCGATTGAATATTGGTAGGTTTCAACAATCAAATAAAGAGAAGAAGAGACTCAAAAGCACAAAACCCGAACCCATGGCAGATAGACTAAACCAATGGAACAGTAAATATTTCAACAAAAATTGCCCTTGAAAGGGGTAACTCCGAAAAACAAAAGCCCGTAGCAATACAAGAGGAACAAACTTTTGAAAAACAAATAAAAAAAGGGAGAAAGGAGGAAGTCACTCCACAGCAAGGCCAAAACTCAGCCATCTTATGGAAACCCTACCAGAGCACCAAGCACCAAGTGGAACAACTGCTACATATATATATATATATATATATATAGGAAGTATTCTGTTAGGGTTCTGTTGACCTCACTTTTGGTTGAGGTTTAGATTTTCCTCTTTAGTAGCCTAAGGTCTAGCCATAGGACTTTTCTATTGATTGTTCTTAAAAAATTAGAAAAGAAACCCTCACAATTAGAAATTCTAAACTCCTCCTTGCTCAACTTGAGACTCTACATATTGGTCCTAACCTCTAGCACTTAGTAGGTGGGGTCGTTATAAGGGAGCTCAAGGAGAGTTCCCTTAAGAAAATTTGACTTTAGGGTGGATCCTAGGTGTTTGTCTAGAGCTAAGGCGCTCACTTGCACACACCTTCACCCACAATCACTCACAACCCTAAACCAAAGAATTTCCTAGTTTTTGTCCCTATGTAGATGGTCCCCTAAACCTACTAGCCTTATGCTACGGTTTAGCTAAGACCAGTACATAGAGGACCCAAATGGGGTTTCCATTCGTTCATAGCTCATTTATGGTGGTTGGCACCCTAATTCTACCAAAAAAACCCAACTTGGCGTTTTTTCCCCTCTTTCAAATCTTTTGAAAACATCCAAATCAACCAAATCACCAAGAAATTGCCAAATTTACGAAAATGCCCCTCCTTGGCCCAAAATTTCAAAAATTTCAAAAATTCCAAAACATCTTAAAAAAAATCCCCAAAACCTTCCAAATATTCCCAATTTTATTTTGCTCAACTACCACGTGACCCAATTTGACCATTTTGACCAAAACCCCCAAATTGCCTTTAAGAGGCCCAATTTCGCTAAATTTACCTCAAATGTCCATCAATTTGGTCTCAATTTCCCCCAATTTCATTCCTAAACTCAGATTAACCTTTCATATGACCAATTTAAACCAAATACAAGCTTAATTGGGCCATGCTTTGAGCTTAATTTTGATCTAAGTCAAACCCATATTTTGGCCCTATGACTTAATCCCACCAAATTAAACCCCATAGCCTATTCAAGTTGACTCAATTTGAATCTTCAACTCAAATGTCCATCAATTTGATCCCAATCTCCCCAAATTTCAATCCCAAACTCAAATTAACCTTCAATATGACAAAAAAAAACCAAATAAAATCTCAATTGGTCCATTCTTTGAGCTTAATTTTGATTTAAATCAAAGCCCCAATTTTGGCCACATGACCTAATCTCATCAAATTGAATGTCTTAACCCAAAAATTAGCTCCCAATTTATGTTGAAAACTCTTCATGATGTTCCTATTGACCATTTTCAACAATCAATTTGGACTTAGCTCAAGCCTAGCCCAATCTAGATCCAAGTCTAACCCAACATCCCCAAAGTGACCAAAATTACAAAATCCTCCAAATTGAACCCCCAATTGAACTCAAAATAACTTCAATCCTTCACCAAAAATCTTCATTACAATCATCTACACAATTTTGATCAGTCAACTATGCTCAAAGTTATGGCTAGCCTAGCTCAAACCCATGCTTTGGTCATTTGGACCCACATTGGACCCATGCACCAAAATTGAGCTAGCCATGTCAAATTGGTCAAGGAAAGACTTCTACAACCAAATTTTGGACCTTACTGACTAGGCTAAACCCTATGAAAGCACCCAAATGATCCATGGACAAAAGGTTCTCTAAATCAAGGGATTTGTTATCAAATTTGCTAAATCCTAAAGGAATTTTTCTAAAAGTAAACACCTGCCCAAATAAATTGTTGTGACAGATTCTCTTGGCTCACCTGACCTCCTGGCCACCCCTCTAGGCTTAACGGCCACCGTAGTCACCGGAGAAGCCCGAATTGTGAGCCACCACCAAAAATTCAAACCCAATTCAAACCTAGAGGCCACCTCAACCCATTCAAAGTTTAGCGCCTCTTTGCCTCAACATAAGGAACACTTTGCACCCATACATTGGCCCACAGAGCCACCCTAAGCCTTTCTTTATAAAAGCTTCACCTCCATGGTCGTGGATGGTATGCTAAAATTTGATCAAGGAGATCCCTCTAAAATTTTCTCATAGCCTCTTTAAGCCCTCCTCAGTGCAACCCAACCACTTCCTTGCCCTATTTCCCATTGTCAGAGTTCAATTTTTGAGCTCAAATCCTTGTCAGAGACATGATAGAACTCTCCACACCTCATCAGTGCATAAAAATCAAATTACACTCACCCACACCTTTACCACAGTGAAATAATACAAAGCCCCATCAAAACCCCCTCACAGAGAGCCTCTACACTAAACTTCGATGAACACCCAAATTTGGCCTTGATCAAATTTGGGTCTAGACCTTTCACCAGAACCAGAGGCTCAATCCCAAGCCTCCTTGGACCTCCATGATTGTGCCAAGAACCTCTGATTGAAACTTCATTTCTCAGAGCAAAGGTATTGAACTTCTCTTCTTCCTGAGCCTATTTTGATTCTCCATTTAAATAACATTGGTTTAATAGCATGTTTACCATATGGATGTCTTTGTCACACTTAGACGAGTCCATAGGATGAAACCCAAGGTATTTGGTTGAGAAATGAGTGAGATCATAGGGTTTTAACATTAACGATCACGAGTTCACTCTATTTGAGGATGATTATGCGGAGTCGTTGGATCGCGCATGTATCAAATGGAGGGCTCTGATTGCGCCGGATGGGAGCGTGGTTCATAAAGT
>NW_018251154.1:0-2000 GCF_001263595.1 Phalaenopsis equestris | reverse complement strand
ATAAAAACCAAAAAATGTAAAATTTATTTCTTTTGGTTCCTTGACATTAGAGAGATTTAATAAAAATATAAAACTTGATTTCCACTTTAAAAATATTTTATAATTAATTAATACTCTAGAAATTAAAATAATTTTCATAATTCAAATAAAATTAAAAAAATCATGAAATTTGGCCTAAGTATTTCCCTAGTCTAAGTCTTCCTAAAAAGAAATTCAATGGATTAGGCTTTGCCTTGGTCAAGTTGTTGAATTTTCTTTGAAAAATCCCATTCTTGCATATAATAAACTATATATACTAAATTAAATTTTGAAAAATCACATTTTCTCCTCTGATGTTTCAATTTACCCATGAGTGAGGTGGGATAAAAGTTCCAAAGTCATTTGAATTAAATTTGATAAATTATGAAATGATAGAGCCTTAGGGGCAAAAGTGTAATTTTAGATATTTAGTCTTAATTAATATTTAGACGTAATTCAAGAATGGGAAATGGGCAACCTTTGATCTTAATTAATATATTTGGATGATTGAAACACAAGGGATTAATTGGTAGAAACCAATCTCACTTTTTCCAATTAGAAGATAAATTTGAAATTTCTTAGACGATTAAAATTCGGGAGTTTACCAAATTGTGTGATCTTAGATTTAGGGGTATAATTTTGGGTGTTAATAACTGATTAATTGAATACCCCCATTTTGGATGTTCAAATAGCATTCAAAAGTCTTGGCGATGAATTATTATCACTTAGAAATCTCCTTCAAAATGATTAAGACGTTCACTAGGATCATAAAGGCTTAGTAGTGACCTAAGCTAAATTAAATTTGATTAAATGAGGATTAGAAAATTGAATGTAATTAGAAATTGAACACTACAAGCCCAAGTTAAAACCAAAATTGGTTAAGTATCTTAATAACACTAACATGCCCCTTTTAAGGGCCTTCACCCACATAAATTTCAAATTGAGAGATAAATGATAATTACCCTACTCTTAAGGATAATTGAAACATGAATGTTCATTAAGAAAAGCAACATAATAAGTTTAAATGAGCTCAAAACTTTTCACCAGGCGGTGAGAGGGAAGCATGAACCTGCTTCTTTCTCAACACCTGTTGGATACCTCAGAGGTCTACTTTAGAAGATTAAGAAGAGAACCTAGAAATTTTGATACAATGGAAAATAACCTGAGCAATCAAGGAATAGATGATGAACACCAGCGAACCCCAACGTAGACCCCTATGAGATTATGCAAATCCTACAGCAGATGAAATTCACTGATCTATCCAGAATCATTCATGATGTAGCTGCTAATTCATTTGAGCTTAAACCTGTTATTATCCAAATGGTACAAAATAATCAATTTGGAGGTACACCAAATGAAGACCCAAACATACACCTCGCTAGTTTTTTAGAATTGTGTGCTACTTTTAAATATGACAAAGTCTCATATGATGCTGTTAGACTTAGACTTTTTCCATTTTCACTGAGGGATAAGGCTGAGATGTGATTAAATTTGTTAGCACCAGAATCTTTTAGAATTTGGGGAGAACTTTCACAGAAATTTCTATCCAAATATTTCTCTCCATCCAAAACTGCTAAACATAGAAATGACATAACATCGTTCTATCAGATTGATGGAAAGCCAATATATGAAGCTTGAGAGAGATTTAAAGATCTTCTTAGGAAGTGCCCTCATCATTTGTTACCAAATTGGTTGATAATTCAAACTTTTTATAATGGATTAGTGGAATCTCTTAGATCAATTATAGATGCTACGGCTGGTGGTTCCTTATTGTTAAAACCTTTTGATGAGGCTTATCCATTAATAGAAGAGATGGCTACCAAAAATTTTCAATGGCCCTCTGAATGGGTAAATGCTAAAAGGGTAGCTAGTATCCATGATTCTAATGCAATATTTATGTTAGCTTCATAAATTGCTAGAATATCAAAGAAATTATATCATTACGGGATGAATTATTCTCCAACATCTGCTATGATGGAAGA
>NW_018251153.1:0-1154 GCF_001263595.1 Phalaenopsis equestris | reverse complement strand
TTTCAGTTCTTCATTTAAAATCTTTTAAAAACTTATGTTTGGGGGGAAGACAAATTTTTTTTAAAGAAAAGAGACTTAATTTTGTTTGTCCTCAATTAGTTATATTTTAAAAATATTTCATAAATTATTTTAAAATTTAACATGACCTTTGGTATTGAAGGGTAACTTTAGATAACTATATCTATGTTTCTAAATATATAGTAAACTTAAGTAAAATTTTTAGATAATAAAGGTTAATTTTAGAGATTAAGATTATTTGGTATGTTAGAATAAGACAATATTTTTCTTGTTTTAGAAAAGGAAATCATATTTTTGAAGTGTTAAAAATCCTAGAGATTCATGTAAGAAGAAAAGATTAAGACTTTATGAAAAATTTTTAAAGCTAAAATAAATTTATAAAGTGAAGAAATATGAAAAGTTTTTAACTTTAAGAAGGGGATAATGAAGTTCAAAATCATTAAAGGCTGTCCATATATAATAATCCTCACATGAAAAGAAAAGGCAAAGAAAAGAAAAGAAAAGAAAAAGGATTGAAAATGATCCTGAAAAGAAAAAAAAAGAAAAAAAAAAGGAAAAGAAAAGAAAAAAAGAAGTGAGGAGATGCCTAATTAAAAATTGGCTTCACTTGAATCAACTTAAAGAAGAAGGCTTCGCTATATTTTCTAAACTTATATTCCAGTATTAACATATTTACTAGTAAAGTTTCATGAAGTTCTATTTCATATGGATATTCTAAGTGGCTTTAATAAGAATAATTTGAAATTTTTCTTGAAAAGAATAGAGAATCAAAAATCTTAGACTTGACTGCTAAATATTCTTATACCTTTAGTATTAATTGGAGTTATTTTGAATTTTTCTTATGTGATGCTATTTTATCTAGTGAACTAAGATATGGAAAGCTATAAGTTAAAATCTTTACAATAAGTCATTTTTTTATATAGTAAAGTAGTTACTTGAGGACAAGTAACATTTAAGTTTGGGGGATTTTGATCCAGCAAAAAAATATGTATTTTTAGAACCATATTTTATACTATTTTTTTTGTGATATTACACTTTAATGGAATATATTTTCTATGTTTTATTGCAGGTTGTTGATTTTGAAGACTTGAAGAAAAAAGGAAGAAAAAAGGATTGAATTTGGAGTAAAAATGGAG
>NW_018251152.1:0-413 GCF_001263595.1 Phalaenopsis equestris | reverse complement strand
TGCTGATAAGAATCTAGCTCCGTCAATTATAAAACAATCTGAACTTGAGTTGAAAATCTTGCCTAACCACTTGAAGTATGTGTTTCTGGGAAACTCATCTACATTACCTGTTATTATATCTTCAGAGTTAAATGATTTTCAAGAGCAAAGACTTTTGGATACATTAAAAAGATATAAGAAATCTTTTGGTTGTACCTTAGCTGATATTAAAGGAATCAGTTCTTTGATGTGTATGCATAGAATTATACTGGATGAACAATATAAACCAAGAATTGATCCATAAAGGAGATTGAACCCAATGATGAAAGAAGTAGTTGAAAAGGAAATTTTGAAATGGTTGGACGTTGGTATTATATATTCTATTTCGGACAGTGCTTCGGTAAGTCCAATTCATTATGTTCCTAAGAAAGGAG
>NW_018251151.1:203284-203923 GCF_001263595.1 Phalaenopsis equestris | reverse complement strand
AAAGATGCATGATGTCAATTTTTAGCAATCTTATATAGCATGGAATGAAAAATTTATGGATGATTTTTTTTGTATTTGGGACTTTGTTTGAGTTATGTCTTAATAATTTTAAAAAAGTTCTAGAGATATGTGAAAAAGTCAACCTAGTCTTAAATTGGGGAAAATGTCAATTTATGGTTGCAAGAGGTATTGTTTTTGGGCATAAAATTTCTGAAAAATGCATGGAAGTAGATCCTGCAAAAAATCTAAGTTATATAAAAATTACCACATCCTAATAATGTTAAAGGGGTGAGAAGTTTTCTAGGACATGCTAGTTTTTACAGGCGCTACATAAGTTTTTTTTCAAAAATAACTAAACCTATATGTCAACTTTTAGAAAAAGATACGAAATTTAATTTTAATGAGGAATGCATAACAATATTTGAATTATTAAGAAAAAAATTAATCACTGCACTTATAATAGTACCACATGACTGGGAGAAACAATTTGAAATAATGTGTGATACTAGTGATTATGCTATTGGGGTTGTATTAAGACAAAGGCACGACAAAGTTTTTAAAGTTATATATTATGCTAGTAAAACTCTAAATAATGCTCAAATTAATTATACTACTACTGAAAGAGAGTTATTAGCTATT
>NW_018251151.1:199272-202093 GCF_001263595.1 Phalaenopsis equestris | reverse complement strand
TGTATAGTGCATACAGATCATTCTGCTATTAAATACTTTATGTAAAAGAAGGATGTTAAAACAAGATTAATTAGATGGATACTTCTATTACAAGAGTTTGATTTTACCATGGTAGATTGAAAAGGAAATGATAATCAAATAGTTGATCATTAGTCTAGAATAGAAATAGAAATATTAATTAATTTTGCAAATGAAATTTTAGAAAATTTCTCTGATAAACATTTATATAGTATTGATGAAATGGATGTACCGTGGTATGTTGATATAGTAAATTATATTGTAAGTAACATTCTACCACCTGATATCAAGAATCCATAATTAAAAAAATTTATCTATGATTTGAAAGTCTATTTTTGGGACGACCCATATTTATATAAACATTGTAAAGATTTAATTATTAGAAGATGTGTGCCTTATGAAGAAACTCAACAGATAATTGAAAGATGTCGTGATTTTGAATTTAGAGGACATTTTGGAAGAAATAGAACTGCATATAAAATTTTGCAAGCTGGATTTTATTGGCATACTATTTTTAGAGATGCTAATGAATATATTAAAACATGTGATAGATGTCAACGAGTAGGAAATATTTCCAGAAGAGACGAAATGCCTGTAAATTACACATTAGAAGTTGAAATTTTTTATGTTTGGTCATTAGACTTTATAAGACCATTTACGCCTTCATTTGGAAATTTATATATATTACTTGATGTTGATTATATGTCAAAGTGGATTGAAGCTATTGTTGTGCCTAGATGTGACGCTCGGAGTGTTTCTAAATTTTTAATTAAAAATATTTTTACAAGAGTAATCATTACTGATGGAGGATCTCATTTTAGGAATAAGAGAATCAAAAAATTAATCAAGAAACATGATATAATGCATAGATTCTCTACTGCTTATCATCCTCAAACTAGTGGTCTAGCAGAAATATCGAATCGTGAAATTAAACATATTTTAGAAAAAGCTGCAAATCCTTATAAATTGGATTGGTTTGTTATACTAGATAATACATTATGGACATACAGAACTGCTTATAAAACTCCTATAGGAATGTCCCCATATAGATAGATTTTTTGGAAAAATCTGTCATTTACCAGTAGAATTGGAACATAAAATATTTTGGGCAATTAAATAATTTAATTTTAATTTAAAGGATGCTGGTGAGAAAAGATTTTGCAACTCAATGAACTTGAGGAGATTAGAAATGAAGCATATGATAATGCAAAAATCTATAAAGAGAAAATGAAAATATTGCATGATCACAAGATTGTTAAGAATAAATTTAAACCTGGACAAGAAGTTCTACTATATAATACAAGGTTGAGATTATTTCCAGGAAAACTAAATTCCAAATGGTTATGACCATTTAAAGTGATTAAAGTCTATCATTATAGAACTATTGTTATTAAAGATCCTAACACTGGAAAGATATTTAAAGTTAATGGGCATCGTTTGAAACTTTATTATGAAGGGCACAAACCTCAATTTAAAGAAGTTTTAATGTTAAGTCAACCCAACTAAACAAATGGTATGTCAAAATGGTATGTCAGGCTGACGACGTTAAATCAAGCACTTTGTGGGAGAAAACCCATACTTATATTGTTATGCATTAGTATTTTGTTTGTTAAGTGTATTATATATTAGTAGATAATAATCCTACACAATTGCAATTATTATAAATTAAGTCAAATATTGGTATTGGAGAAAAATTTGGAATCGAATTGAATAAAAAAATGAGAATCGCAATTTTGTCCACTGGCGTCGATGGCGCCAGAATGGGCACCAACGACGACCTAAATAAAGATATCCGTGCCGATAGTTCCAATTCGGAGCGCCAACGGCATCGAGTGCGGTTGGACGGTTTTAGACAACTTTTAGCGGGTTTTGCGCTTTTTCACTTCATAATAACCATCGGGACGAGTTTAAAAAGGAAAAAGGCCTAAAAACCTCCTTGGACATCTAGTAACTTTCTATTTTCGGATTCCATGGCTTCCAATTCTAAAAACAATTTGAGGTATGGAGATTTCAATAAAAGAAAGTTTATTAGTTTCGGCACGCAGCGCTTATACGATAAAGTTATTACGAAGAGGAGATTGATCAAAGATTTGTTAATCATGGAGTGATCAATCCTACCGGTTCGATTGATAAAATCATTTTGCAAAGGCATTGAGAAGTTTTGTGTTACACTATGTCTGCGGTTGTCGTACCTGTGGTGAAAGAGTTTTATGCAAACTTACATGGAATTACTGACCAAAGAAAAATATGTTGTGATTTTCATATATATTTTATACTAATATTGATGATATTGCACTTTAAAGAAGGGTGTTTTTGATGTTTTATTACAAGTATGTTGAACTATGGTCATTGGAGCAAAAAGATGCAAAAAGGAGCAAATTTGGAGCAAAAAGGACCAAAATATGAAGATTTGAACTAGGGCGCTGACGGTGGGTTTTCCCCGAGAGACCAGAATCAAATATTCTAGAAGGCTGTCGATGGCGAGAGCAGTAGTTCTCTTAATAGGTGCATTGAATGTGGACAATTTTTGAAGGGACGCTTAGGCAGCTCTTGGAAAACTCTTCTACAACTTTAAGAGAAACATTCGGGCCGAAAAAAAGGAGGAGCCCCATGGTGGTGTCTGCTGAGTTTTTGTTGTTTATAGAGTGTAAAGAGTTTAATTTAGGGTTAGCATTGTGAGGAATTCTTCAAGAGATTGTAAGAGTGGAGGGAAAGTGAGAGATTTCTTCCTCATTGCCGCTTCAAAGAAGAATTCTGTGTGTTGTAAAGAAAGGAAGAGATTCAGAGAAACTTCGAGGAGTTT
>NW_018251151.1:191987-198168 GCF_001263595.1 Phalaenopsis equestris | reverse complement strand
TATCAAATTCTTGTATTTTTAAGCATAAAAAAATTCGCTGTCAAGTTTTTGGCGTCGTTGCCAGGGAGTAAACAAGAATCATAATTAGATTAACGGATAAATTAGGACTATTAGAAAACTTTTACTGGAATTGCAACTTATTTTCATATTTAGTTAACTATCTTTCTGTGTACTGATTTCAATTGTATGCGTAAATTTGGACCTGAAAATCTTATACCCTATGATTTGAAATTAGAACGCACTGTTAGAAGAATTAGAAAAATTAAGAAGAGAACCTAGAAATTCTGACACAATGGAAACAACGTGAACAATCAAGGAATAGAAAATGAACACTAACCTAGACCTCTATGAGATTATGCAAATCCTATAGCAGATGAAATTCACTTATCTATCCAAAATCTTGATGTAGTTGCTAAATCATTTGAGCATAAACCTACTGTTACCCAAATGGTATAAAATAATCAATTCGAAGGTACACCAAATGAAGATCCTAATTTACACCTCGCTAGATTTTTAGAACTTTGTGCTACCTTTAAATATGACAGAGTTTTAAACGATGTTGTTAGACTTAGACTTTTTCCTTTTTCACTTAGGGATAAGGCTAAGATGTGGTTAAATTTGTTAGCACCAGGATCTATTAGAACTTGTGGAGAACTTTCACAGAAATTTCTATTCAAATATTTCCCTCCATCCAAAACTGCTAAACTTAGAAATGACATAACATCGTTTTGTCAGATTGATGGAGAGTCCATATATGAAGCTTGGGAGAGATTTAAAGATCTTCTTAGAAAGTACCCTCATCATTTATTACCAGATTGGTTGATAATTTAAAGTTTTTATATTGGATTAGTGGGATCACTTAGATTGATTATAGATGCTACAATATCAAAGAAATCAAATCATTATCGAATGAATTATTCTCCAACACCTATTATGATGGAAGAGAATTCATCTAGGCAATTTGTGGATGTTCAACCTTTATATGAGACTTTAAATGCTATTAATAGACCCAACAACCCTTATTCGAACTATTATAACCCAGGTTGGAAGAATCATCCAAATTTCAATTGGAATAACAATTCTGCTACAAATCAACAATGGGCGAGCAACCCAGGAAATTCATCCAACCAAGGAAATGTTAATTATAGACCTTCTTATCCTCCAGTATTTAACAGTAACACTCAAATTAAGGAAAAGAAGTTGTCTATGGAAGAGCTAATATTAAACATGGGTCAATAATTACAGAATCAACAAAATTAATTACAAATTCAAGAAAATCAATTACAAATCAAGGAACTGCTATTAAGAATATTAAAAATCAATTTGGTCATATCGCTAGTGTGCTTAGTAATCGAACATTAGAAACTTTTCCTAGTACCGTGGAACCAAATACTAAAGATTAAGGAAAAAAATAGATAAAAGCGATACAATTACGAAGTGAAAAAGAATTGGAAATAAGAGTGTAGAAAAAAAATGAAAACTGAAAAAGAGAAAGTGGATACTGAGAAAGAAAAGGATCATGAATATCCATATTTAGAATATCCACTTACACCAATAAAAATTACTGTGGAGAAACCTCCACCGTTGTTTCCTCAAATATTGAAGCAACACAAAAAAGATAAACAATTCTCCAAGTTTTTAGAAATTCTTAAGAAATTAACGGTAAATATTCCCTTTGTAGAAGCTTTAGAGCAAATGCCCAATTATGTGAAATTTATGAAAGATTTTTTTAACAAGAAAAGGAAGTTCATTGATAATGAGACTGTTGTACTTAGCGAAGAGTGTAGTGCAATTATTCAGAAAAAGCTTTCTGAAAAATTAAAAGATCCTGATAGTTTCACTATACCGTATGCTATCGGTGAAAAATTTTATGGAAGAGCTTTATGTGATTTGGGAGCGAGCATTAATCCTATGCCTCTATCAATTTTCAAAAGATAAGGTTTGGAGAAGTCTAACCTACTTCTATAACACTTCAGTTAGCGGATTGTTCAGTTACTTATCCTAAGGGAGTTATAGAAGATGTGTAGTAATGTGGTTAGTAAAAGTTGATAAATTTATCTTTCCTGTGGATTTTATTATTTTAGATATGGAAGAAGATAAAGAAATACCTATAATTTTAGGGAGACCTTTTTTAGCTACTGGAAAAGATATGATAGATGTTTAAAAGGGAGAATTAATTATGAGAGTTAACAATCAAGAAGTGACTTTTAACATTGCAAAATCTATGAAATACTATGTTGTTGAAAGAGATAATGAATGTTTTCGCATGAAAATTAGTAAACATTTATTGTACGAGCATTTTAAAGAACATTTTGAAAAGAAAGAAAAATTTGAAGACAAAGATGAAGTTATTTCAGACGAGATAGAAAATAAAGAATTAAATTATGTTCAGGAAAGATTTGAGATGATGTATATTACAAGAAATGCTGATAAGAATCTAGTTCCGTCAATTATAAAACCACCTAAAATTGAGTTGAAAATATTGCTTAATCACTTGAAGTATGTGTTTTTGGGAAACTCATCTACATTACTTGTTATTATATCTTCAGAGTTAACTAATTTGCAAGAGCAAAGACTTTTGGATACATTAAAAAGATATAAGAAAGCTTTTGGTTGGACCTTAGTTGATATTAAAGGAATCAGTCCTTCGATTTGTATGCACAGAATTATATTGGATGGATAATATAAACCAAGAGTTGATCCACAAAGGAGATTAAACCCAATGATGAAATAAGTAGTCAAGAAGGAAATTTTAAAATGGTTGGACATTGGAATTATATATCCTATTTCAGACAGTGCTTAGGTAAGTCCAATCCTTTGTGTTCCTAAGAAAGGAGTGATAATTGAAACAAAGAGAATAATGAATTAATACCTATCAAATAAGTTATTGGGTGGCGTAATTGCATTAATTATAGAAAATTAAAAACTGTCACTAGAAAAGATCACTTCCCTTTACCATTTCTAGACCAAATAGTAGATAGACTTGCTGGGCACAAATATTTTAGCTCATGGATATACCGGCTACTATCAAATTCCTATTGCTCCTGAGGATCAAGAAAATGCAACATTTACTAGTCCTTTTGGAACTTTTGCTTTTTGAAGACTGTCTTTCGGATTACGTAATGCACCCGAAACATTCCATAGGTGTATGATGTCTATATTTAGTAAGTTAATTGATGATGGAATAGAAGTGTTTATGGATGATTTCTCTGTATTTAGAACATCATTTGATGCATGCTTAAATTATCTTGAAAAAGTTTTGGAGTTATGTGAAAGAACTAATTTAGTTCTAAAATGGAAAAAATGTCAGTTTATGGTTGCAGGAGGAATTTTGTTAGGGCATAAAATTTCAGAAAATGGTATGGAAGTAAACCCTGCAAAAAATTCAAGTTATATCTAAATTAACACCTCCTACTAATGTAAGAGGGGTTAGAAGTTTTCTTGGACATGTTGGTTTTTACAGGCGTTATATTAAAGATTTTTCAAAAATTACTAAACCTCTATGTCAACTTTTAGAAAAGGACAAGAAATTTGAATTTAGTGAAAGCTGTTTAAATTCCTTTAAGTTATTAAAAGAAAAACTAATCACAGCCCCTATAATAGTTTCACCTAACTGGGACAAATTATTCGACCTGATGTATAATGCTAGTGATTTTACTATTGGAGCTGTTCTTGGACAATAGATCTTATTTAATTGGGACTAAATGTGTTGTGCACACTGATCACTCTGCTATTAAATATTTGATGCAAAATAAGGATGTCAAACCAAGGTTAATTAGATGGATACTTTTGATGCAAGAATTTGATTTTGTGGTTATTAATAGAAAGGGAATTAATAATCAAATTGCTGGTCATTTGTCAAGATTAGAATATCATGAATTATTTAACACCGACAATGAAATTACATACAGTTACCCTGATGAACAACTTTATAATATTAATGAGTGGAAAATACCATGGTATGTTGATATTGTTAATTATATTGTGAGTGATATTTTGCCACCTATGCTGACATTACAACGAAGAAAATTCATTCATGATGCGAAAGGATATTTTTGAGATGAACATAATTTATATAAACAATGTATGGATCTTATAAAAATGTGTACCTTATGAAGAAACTGAGCTAATCATTCAGAAATGTCATGATTCTGAATTTGAAGGACATTTTGGGATTGATAAAATTGCTTATAAAATTTTACAAGCTAAATTTTATTGGTCTACTATTTTTAGAGATGTTTATAGATACATAAAAACTTGTGATCGATCTCAACGAGTAGGAAATATATCTAGAAGAAATGAAAAGCCTCTAAATTTCATGTTAGAAGTTGAGATCTTTGATGTTTGGGGATTAGATTTCATGGGACCATTTATTCTTTCAATTGGGAACTTATACATACTAATTGCGGTAGACTACGTTTTAAAGTGGATTGAAACACAAGCTTTACATCATTGTGACGCTAAAAGTGTTTCAAGATTTTAAATGAAAAATATTTTAACTAGATACGAAATGTCGAGAGTGATTATCACTGACGGAGAATCCCATTTTAGGAATAAATACATTCAAAGATTGGCAAAAAAGTTTAATATTATTCATAGAATCTCTACTTTCCATCACCCTCAAACTAGTGGGTTAGCTGAAGTTTTTAATAGAGAGATTAAACAAATACTTCAGAAGTCTATAAAACCTAGTAGAGTAGATTGGTCTACTAGACTGAATACTGCATTATGGGCTAACAGGACTGCTTATAAAACTCCTATTGGAATGACTCCTTACAAGCTGATTTTGGGAAAGAATTGTCACTTACCAGTAGAAATTTACTTATAATTTTTGTATTTTTAAATTATAAATAATTTTAAGAATTTACTTATAGGTTTTTCCAACTTCCTTGTGGGATCGATATCTAGGACTCCATTAGAGCCCTTTATTACTTGAGCGACACGTAAACTTGTGTTGATTTTATAGGGGATTTTACAGTTTAAAAATAGTTTTAAAGATAAACTATTTTCATAAAAGGTATGGGATTATATTGCATATTTATTTTTATATTTGTCATGTGTATTTTGTAATATTGCAAAATATTTGCAAAATTTACACACTAAATCTGCCCGCACCACCCAACCTCTTTATTTGATTTTTCTTTGGCTTTTAATGATTTAACTTTTTAGGAGTATATTACGTGGGTTCTAATAAATCTTATTGGCTTTACCTCACTGGATATATCATTTTTTTGCCCCCTCTTATTAAACCTTCTATTTGAGAAATGTACTCTTATATCATTATTTTCTTTTCACATATCCTCAAATTTTCATGTAAATTTGCATTGGTTACAGCTCAAGTTCAGGGTGTCAGCTGTTTACCTATGCTCAAACTTACAATTACATCTAACCTAATTTGTTGCATGTTGAAAATATGTCTAATAAGAAAAAAAAAAGACTTAGGAGATTGTTGATGAATAGTAAAAAAAAATACATCCTTGCATACATGCATGCATACATACATACATACATACATGTATCCATACATATATACATTTACATATATACATACATACATACATACCTAGAGATGCATCTATCTATCTATCTATCTATATGGATAGATAGATAGATAGATAGATAAATATATATATATATGTATATGTATATATGTATATATATATATATATGTATATGTATATATGTATATTATGTATGTATGTATGTATATATGTATATATGTATATGTATGTATGTATGTGTAGGTATGTATGTGTGTGTATGTATGTATCTATACATCTATATATATATACATATATACATACATACATATATATACATATATGTATGTAGATGTGTGTATGTATGTATATATATGTATATGTATATGTATGTATCTATGTATATATGTGTATATGTATATATTTATGTAAATGTACTATCTATGTATATATGTACATATATGTATTTGTACGTATCTATGTATATATGTATATTTATGTATATGTACGTATCTATGTATATATGTACATATATGTATATGTATGTATCTATGTATATATGTATATATATGTATATATGTCTATATATTTATATTTGTATATATATGTATATAGGTCTTTATATGTATATATTTGTCTATATATGTACATATATCTATATATACATACGTATATATATACATATAGATATATATATATAT
>NW_018251151.1:188183-191970 GCF_001263595.1 Phalaenopsis equestris | reverse complement strand
TATTTTGAAGGTGAAAAGATCCCCTACTACTAGTCTTACATCTTCCACTTATCAACACATCTTTTAGTGACCTTGTCACAAATGGAGTGGATCTATATGAAACGAGTTCTTAACACCTTTTATGTTCTTTTTCTAAGGGAGAATTTTTATGAAGCTTCTACCCACTGATGATTTCCTCAAGCTTAAATGCTTAAAGGGACTTTTATGTTGCTTATTGTGTAAATCAGAAGAGGAATCCTTGGAACAAGTGTTTTTTAACTGCCTCTATTCTAGAAGTGTTTGGCAGAATGTGGTGAGTCACATTTCCATTTCCACCTTTATTCTCAACTAGCAGAACTTCTGGACATTCTGGTTTGAGTGGCAGGATGCCAAGCTACATGCCATACCTTGAATAGTGGCTTTTTTTATTTGGATGGATAAGAGTAATGCAAAGTTTGATGAACTCCATTTGTCTCTTATGAAGGTTTCTAGCCACTATCTTGCATTTATCCATATACTCATATTGCTAAAGAAATTTCCCACTATCTGAATTGATATTACTCCTCCCATCTGATTTAATCTCTCTAAAGCTATTCTTGTGCAGGGGTAGAGACATTCACCTCCTTCGGTCAAATTCAATATATATGGAAGTTACTATGACAACCATTCTAGCATTGGCGGAGTTCTCAGGGATAGTACAAGTCACTGCTTACTATTTTTTCAGTCCTCTATAACTGCTAGGGATGTTGTGGAAGCTGAAATCATTGCAATATATTGGGCATTGAAGTTCTCTCTCCTCATTCCATTCACACATGTTCAAATTGAATCAGATTACCAAGCTACTCTCAACTATCTTCTTAAAACTGATAATCCCCCCTAGCATGTTACTCACTGGTTGTGGAGAATCTCCTCCTTGATTTGCCTTCTCCATGTCAAGTTTTTGCTCAGTTTTAGGGAAGGGAATAGGCCTGTCAATTGGCTTGGAAAAAGAGGTCGGATTAATAATGATGTGGTTATTGGCAAAGAGCCTCCCCCTATGCTATCGTGTTTTTTTTTGGTAAGGAATAACCTTAACATCCCCTACATTAGATTAGTTTATTTATAATAGGTATATATATATATATATATATATATATATTGGTGGCAGGGTTTGCTCTGCTTGGGTTTGTGATTTGATGGCTCCTTCTCGGTGGTGTGGTGGTGCATGGTGGTGGGTTCTTGGAGGTTCTGTTTCTGGGTGGTCTGGTGAGTTGGTTGGAGGTGTTGTAGGGAAGTTTAGCTTTGCCCTTTCTTGGACATCTGCTTTTCAAATCATGGTTATTGTTACATTGCCTGTTGAGTTTCTGGTGGGTAGTGTTAGTTTGGTTTTTTGCACCTGGTGGTAGTCTAAGCTCCTGACCTATTTTGGTTGGGTGTTTGTAGTACTATACCTCTTCCCGGGTTGTTCTTTTTTGAATTTTTTATTGTTCCATTGTTGTCCTGGTGGCTGGGTTGTTTTACTTGGTTACTAGGTTCTAATTCCTCTTATTTTGGCTGTAGCTTACCCATGGATGTTGAAACCAATGCCCAATGGGCTAAGGCCACTTATGCTGGTGTTGTTGGCAAAGGGAATGACACCCCTAAGATTTTTGATCATTTGGTTTTTCCTCAAGCTCTCCAGGGATGTTGCTGCTAGTAAAGGTGTATGTCCCTACATTAACCCTCTTGGAATGAAGGATGGTGAGCCTGCTATCATCTTTACTACCCATGAAATTCAATCTCTTACAGATGCAGTCAAGTTTACATTGATAGGCAAATTCCAATTTGGCCATCCTAAGATGGATTATGTTAGGAAATATTTTGATGATCTCAATCTCCTTGGGGACTGGAAATAGGGCTTAATGGATGGTAGACATCTATTGATTAAACTTTCTAATGAAAAAGATTATGCTAGATTGTTTGCTAAATAATCTCACTTGATTGTCGGGACTCCTATGAAACTTGTGAAGTGGACCCTTAATTTTGATCCAAATAAGGTGCCTCCTATTGCTCTAATTTGGTTCAAGTTACAAGATCTTCATATTCAATATTACCATCAAAATGTCTTATTTAATATAAGTCGTGCTCTTGGTTGTCCATTGAAGGTGGATGCTCCTACTTACAATATAGCAAGACCTGCTGAGGCCATAATTTTAGTTGAAAGGGATATAACCCTCACAGATTTGAAAAGGGTTTGGATTGGATCAGAAGATGAAAGCTTTTGGTAGAACTTTGTGGTGAAACATAGACCTCTTTATTGCCACCACTGCAAAATTTTTGGTCACACTGTGGATATATGCTATAGAATCCACCCACCCTAAAAAAAAAAGCCTGCTGGCCCTCCAAAGCTGAATGCAGCTGTTGTTCCTTCTCTTGAGGTTGTGGCACCTCCCGATCTTGAGGTGGGAGAAATCTCAGGTGTGAAATCTTTGGTCCCATCTATTCCTATAGGCTCCTCAAACTTCTTTTGATTGTGACTTGGCAATTCCAACTGCCATTATCAACCCCTCAAAGGTACCACATGCTGAAGATCTAGTGGTAATTTCAACTCCCACATTAGCAGTTAACAATTCCATTTCTATTGAGGAGAGAAATTTGGAGGCTCGTACCTTATATGAGAGTTTATTGGATATTAATCCTCACCAATTGGATGACCCAACTCTAAACAAATTGACTGATGTGCTTACTGATGAGTGGCAAGTCAGAAAAACAACAACAAGAAGAAAGGTAGGCTGGAATTAAAACATTTATTGGAGGTTCATTATCTTGATGGTCCTCTCACAAACTCTCAAGCTGCTCCCTACCCCAGAACCAGAGGGAAGGGGAAAACCCTTTCTCAATGATTAATTTTCTATGTTGGAATATAAGGGGGTGTTTCACCCATTCTCCCTTAAAAGATTAATATATCTTATAAGAACTCACAAAGTATGGTGTTTTGCTCTCTTAGAGCCCATGGTCACTAAATATCCTCAAAACATTCTAAAAAAAACTCCCTAAGTTTACTCATTTTGCTAACCTCAATAACAAAATTTGGCTCTTTCCTAGATCTGAATTGCAGTGGTCTGTTATTCTCAATCATTCTCAATTTATCCATATTTAATTCTCCATTATTACGACTAAGGGATTCATCATAGGATTTTTTTGCTTTGCTCCAACGATGAGGTTAAGCATAACGCCAAATGGCACAGCTATTTTAATTCAATTATAAACATAATATTTAAATTTGAATTTATGGGGCGTGTGTGTGTGTGTGTGTGTGTGTATGTGTGTGTCTTAGCCTGACTCATTGGTTGCGGCCTTTAGTGTAAGTCCCTCGGGTCAACGGTTCGATTCCTATGTGTGGAATCGAATTGCACACCTTCTGGAAGGGGGGTCCACCCCTCGATCAGATTATGGGGTTGATCAGTCCATGCATACATCCATACATACATCCATCCACACACACACACACACACACATACATAAATGCATACATGCATACATATATATACATACATGCACACATGCATACATGCATACATATATATACATACATGCACGCATGCATACAGATATATACATACATGCACACATGCATACATGCATACATCTATATACATACATGCACGCACGCATGCATGCATACAAATACATACATACATACATGCATGCATGCACGCATACATGCATACATACATATACATACATACATGCATGCATGCATACATATAAATACATACATACATATATACATGCATACATACACATGCATACATACATATACATACATAGATACATGCATGCATGCATG
>NW_018251151.1:178131-188108 GCF_001263595.1 Phalaenopsis equestris | reverse complement strand
TACGTAGGTATGTAGGTACGTAGGTATGTAGGTACGTAGGTATGTAGGTACGTAGGTATGTAGGTATGTATGCATGCATGTATATATGTATGTATGTATATATGTATATATGTATGTATATATGTATGTAATTATAGATAGATAAATAGATGGATGGAGAGAGAGAGAGAGAGAGAGAGAGAGAAAGATAAATATGTATATATATATCTAAACATATTTATCTTTCTCTCTCTCTCTCTCCATCCATCTATTTATCTATCTATAATTACATACATATATACATACATATATATATATGCATATTGTTATGAGGCATATATAGTAAATTTTTTTCTTATTTGGAGGGCTGTTGTTAGATATATATTTAATTTCACAAATCACATATTAGCTTTCAGTACAACCAAATTATTATATAATATAATCAAATAATAATTTAATTGTATTAAAAATAATATACTATGTGTACAACTGAAAAAGATAATAAAAAATTAAATTTCATTTTAATTTAATCAAATTTGGGTGGTACATGAATAAATTTTAAAATCTAAATGTTCATTAAAAATATAAGAAATTTATGGTATGATGTATTCTTCTAAAAATTATTCTGTATATTTAAAATATTTGTTTCATTAGTAGATCCCAAAAAGTTGGCGACCGAAGTCAATGCTCTCAATACTCCAATGCAATACACTGTTCCTTCTACGGAAGGAGCTTATATTTGGTCCTGCCTCACGCGCACATACGCGTAGGCCTTGGGAAGTTTCCCTCTCAAGTTCCTGTGAAGAGTGAAGCGGAAGTCCTCCATTTCTTCGGCTGCTGTTCCTCTTTCATTCCCATTTCCCCACAAGGATTCTCAGGCTCCCTCAGTCAGGTATGCGTCGTTTTTTATTTTGTTTTGAATCCTAAGTTTGGTTCTTGTATCAATCCTTTTCTGTTGCCATTTCTTTCTTCAACGGCGCCTTGGCGTTAAGTGATAGAAGTAGAAGCCTTAGCCTCTTCTTCTGGTTAAGTAAACAAGTACTGATAGTCAGGCTGCTTCGTTCTTAGCCGTTGTCTTTTCTAAGTCATGTGCACTTGTAGTGGTTCTGCATTTCTTCTAAATCTGAACTATTGGGCTTGTACTAGGTAGAGCCATGGAACACCTTTTTTATGTTTTTTTTTTTCTAATTTGTGACCTTTTTATTTCACTTTAAATCATCTTCGGACTAGGAGATTGACGAACGAAGCGAAGAGGCAGTTGTCTTCTTGCAACTTGTTTTTGTTTTTAACTTTTTTCTTAAAATTTTAAACTAAGGTCTTTAGCTTGCATATTTCGAGCACTAGCAGATGATTGAAGTCAAAGCTGTTCACTAATTCTTGCCTTAGGTTTGCAATATCGATAGCGTGTTTAGTGTAGGGTGTTAACTATTCAACTATAGGGAAATTTATGGCTCTACTTTTCGGCAAGCGCGTTTCCGTCATATAAGTTTTCATGGACATCCTGATTGTAAAATACACTGATTTTTTCACGGTTCAAGCTTGTGTAAACAAATATTAATTCTGGAGATGCAACCCAAGACTGGTTTGGATAACAATCCCTTGAAATGATGGCGCCTTGTTTCTAAGGTCGCTTTGGTTTTTTCACCTTTTGAACTTGCAGAAATGAATGCTATTTCATGGGGTGACTACTAAGCGGGGAAATTTCATTCCTCTACCTATTGATCCTTAGCAATTACCGGACATAGTTTTGTTTATGCGTTGATGAAAGTTTCAGAAAGGGTTTTTTTTTTCTGTGTATGTTTAAAGGAACATGATTTCAGGAGGTGCCTGCTATATGTATATGTGATAGGCCATTTTTCTCTTTCAATATTTAAACTATATTTTACTATAAGAAATTGGAGTTTTTCTATTGACAAGTGTTAAGTGTTGAAGAACAGGAAGAGAACGGAAGAGAAACATTATGTAGAAGGTTTTCCCTTACTTGTCTTCAATACTAAGGACTTGCATATAATAGGAATAAAGTTATGCCGTGTAATGGTATGTAGTATAAGTGGCACGTGTTACTACTAGAGAACAAATCAAAAGGTAGTGGATACTCTCAATAATATTTGTTATGCTAAAAGAAATTTCTGTTACTTGTAATGATGAAGATACTATCAGCACCCTGCGAGCTGATCATTTGTGGCAATTTGATGTACTATGATATGTTTGGTTTTGATGTACTCATGAATGTAATGACAATCTATATCAATATGTTTTGTATGAGCATGAAACATTAGATTGCGAGGTAATGCAATAGCTAAAATGTCATCATATAAAAGAGGAGTAGGAGCATGAAATAAGTGTGGTAAGTGTAGCTTATGGGAGGGTGTGGGCAGTATGCCTTGGCCAACATTAGCTGTTGGCATGGTTTGCCACTTCCGATGACAATTTGATCTGATTCAGGATATGTGGAAATGTTTGAGGGTTGATTTACATCAAGAGCTATTCTCCTTTCTTATTTTGAAATTTTTTCCAAAATTTGAAATCTAAAATAGGTCAAGCCTCTTTATAAATAGGAGGTGATGTGCTTAGAGCTAGGAGTCTTGTTTTTAATATTTGAGATCAGGTTTTAGCATTCGTATTTTTAACTTCGAGGTCTCTATCCGACGTTGAGGTAGTACTCCGACCGTCCCTCGTCTGAGGTAGTGATTGTCTCCACGGGTCCTGGTGGTGCTCAGTCTGTAGCTGAACTTTGAAGAGATATTTATCCATCCTTCCACCCTTCTTGATTCTGTCCACCCACCTCTCAGCCCTACAACAGACCACCACACCTCTTCCCAAATAATTGCAGGCTGCTGTCCTCCCTCAAACCTGCTGCCAGCCTTCTCCCAGCAAGGCCGTAGCTCCTCATATTCGATCCCAACACTCAACCGCCCTTTCTGAACAACCCAATCTTGCTGTCCACCCGCCAAAAATTCCTCCCAGCACAAAACCGACCCACTTCCAGCAGTCTACCTTGCTGTCCATGCCTTTCCCATTGCTGCCAATGCTTCCCCGTTTGCTATCCACCCTCTGAAAGTGCTAACGAGCCTTCCTAACTTGCTACCCAACCGCCCAACAAACCCTCCCGCCACCTTAACCTGTTGCCTTTCCCCCTCCAGTTTACCTTCCAACCTCTACTGCTCCCTCTCCCGCATTCACACTTGTTGTCTCCAAGTCTCTGGATTCACTGGGCCAACCTCCACCGCTCTTAGGATACACTTTTGAGGTGTTGGCTTGTGTCTTTGTGTTTGTTTGTCGTTTATTTTATGTTCTGAAGAGTCGTTGTAACCAATTTCAATAATAATATTTCCGTTTCTTTATGGTTTGGGCTTTCTCCTTTGGTATCAATAACATAAAGAGCAGATGCTAAATTCTGATCCATTCGATCCATAAGTGATACTGTGGATTGTGACCTTGAGTGCCATCTTCTCTCGGTTTCTGTAGGTTGAGTTGTAGAACCATTGAAGTACCATTCAAATCCATTTGCACGGAACAATTGTAGTATTTGGGACCTCCAGATTTGATGATTTTCAATGATGAGCTGAATATGAACAACATTCTTGATGTTCACCATCATGAATTTAAGCTGAGGATGAATGGGAATGTCAGTCATGTTGATAATGGGTTCTCCACTTTGCTTGTGATATGACCATTGCTGAAGCAACAGAATCTGCCACAAGAGAAGAAAGGAAAAGTAATATAATAGAAATAAGGACTTAAATGAGTTTGCTGTTAAGCAAATGCTTTAATACCATGTTGAAACACAGGAAGGAAACGGAAGAGAAACATAATATAAAAAGTTCCCCCTTACTTTTCTTCAATATTAAGGACTTGCATGTAATAGGACTAAAGCTTTGCTGTGTAACCGTGTGCAGTAGAAGTGGCCACATGTTGCTACTAGAGAACAAATAGAAAGGTAGTTGAGACTCAACAACATTTGTTCTGCTAAAAGATTATTCTATTTCTTGTAATGATGAAGGTATTTATCAGTAAGAAGCGATAATAGAGAAAAATAGATGGAATGAACTCAAAAAATGCCAAGGAATTGTTGAGCAGAAGAGCACTTGATTGTAGTAGAGAGAGAAAGTCACTGAAATAGAGGCAACAAGACCTAGCAGATGGAGAACTTAGCTGCATCTACATGAGGGATTAATCGGTATGAAAATTGAATGAGTAAGCCACATGACCTTCATCGAGAGTCCTATATAGATGAAATATAAGAAATAGCCTCGAGAATCTTTAGGAGTTATCTTGTCAACCATGGGATAGAGTTCCTAGTAAGAATTCGAGTACAAATTGAACATTTTATGATTGGGTGAAATCTTAGGGTTTGGGAGTACATAGAGGCTCTTAACAAAAGCTAAAAAATAAACCAATAGTAATTAATATTAAAAGAAAAGTTCAAATTTCATGCTTATATACTTAACACAAACATAATAAATTTTTGTGTCCCCTAGATTTGACATTAATTCTGCTCTTCTTAGAAAAAATCGATTCTATCAACTCATTCAATTGATATTCATCAAGAAAATTTACGCATAAATGTTGCAACCCATAGAGATATGTACAAGTCATCACATTTCACTTATTCACAAGTTGGGTTTATGACTTTTATTAGTAGTGGTTATGATTTCATGATTCATTACATATTCGTATATAAGTGTAGCATAACTGTTCAAGATTATGTAGATAAATAAGGTGAAAAAAGAAATAAGTCAATACATTGCTTAATGATTCATTATATTAAAGTCTAATCAGATGTATTAAAAAATGGGCTGATGTTAAAAATTTATCGTATTTTCAACTTGTAAGCATTTGATCTAAGCTGTCATTTAACTTCATATGATCCAACTTTGTAAAAATTGATTTAGATAGACCATTACTATATCTCTTAGTTTAATTTCTACATATTTTGCTCATATTTATGGTAGAATTATAATTGACATAGCTAATAGAAACTTTTTGTTTATATTTTCATGCAAATCGTGAATATATTGTTTGAATGATTGTATTAATTCATTGTGCTTAGAAATAATAGGAAGCTTAATTAAATATGTGTTTCTTTTCTAGTTTTAAATCCTATAACTATTTCAATTGAATTTTTTCTTATAGACTTATTAATGAAGGAATGGTACAAAAAGTAGTTGTAAAAAAATACAAACCCTATCTAGATGTATGCTCAGTTATCAGACCTCGCAATAATTCATCAAACTTTTATCAAAAACTTCAATTAGTCCATAAATTGGTGGATGGTGAGTAGTTGAGCATTTTAATTGAGTTTTCAATTTTATACCAAATATTTTAGTAGTAACTTAAAAATTTTACATTTGTCAGGCACGTTAATACATAAGGAAATTTATGGGCAGTTATTTCAACTTGACCAAAACTTATCTTTAATCTTTTGACTTGCAATTTACTATTCAGGAAGAGAGGAAACCTATAGGAATTTCAAAATTGAATTTATGTATGTTTATGCATTAATAATTTTCCCTTATACATTTTATGCATATTTCTCCTTTTTAATCCTAACTATGATTTTTATTTGAGTTGATTTAGTTATTATAAATATTTGTATTTGAATTTGGTTATTTATGAGTAGAATTGGCTTCTTAATCTTTCAATTTGGTTTTTTCTAATTGGACGATTAGGTATTTTAGACATTTCTTATGAGAGGGAAATGAAGGAGGGAAAAAAGGAGTAGAGCATAAATGTGGAGTCTGGAAGGCAGTCAAGGGCAATTTAACAGCCATAGGAGTAAAGAATAAGTAAAAGTCTACACATATACATCTTATTATTTTCCTTTAAAATATGACTTAGTATATTTGACACATCAATTTTTTTATTGGAAAAGTGATCCATTATGAAGCCAAGATATATTGATGCTTCCTGAAATGTTGCGGCAGTTTTAGCATGAAATTCATACTTATAAAGAATATGTAAAAGAATATATAACCCAATATTATTTCTTTTATCATTGGTTTTTTGCATTACATTTGGATACTATTCCAGCTACATTTGATTTTAAACTTTCCCAATAATATCTATCATTTACAATAGTGATAGCTTTGTCCCTGGACCCTGTTAAGAAGATGTGCAACACCACTATTGTGCAATTTCGGAATAGAGAATTTTCTAAAGAAGCATGAATACACAGGCAATCTTCTTTTTGGCCGGAGCAGTAAAAACTCAAATTCTGCCTCACTGTGACTGAATTGAACAAAGAAATAGAAATGAGAAGTTCCAATTTTTTACCGTGTCTACTTTCATGGGCAAAGAAGCATTCCTGCGTTATGATTAGAAGTAATAATCAAATATGCTAAATGATCAGAACACTCCTTAACCAGGGTTAAGTGCATTATCCTAGAACAAACTTGGAATTTGAATTTGTCGAAACGAATTTTCTATTACTTGAACCTTAAAACAACATTACATATGAAAGGCACATAGTTGTAGATGCTACATCCCAATTATAAACAGTTTTTTTAAACATTTCTATTATTTTGGTATTCATATCGTTATATGGCTCTTTGGTGCACAGTGAGAGTATGCAGAAGTTGCTGAAAAGCCATGGAAAACTATTGTTCTTTTGCATTTATGAAGCCGAAGTAGTTTTCTTTTGATGTCAGTATTTTTGGTCTATTAATTGGATTCCTTTTTCTTGAGCATCATCAATTGACAGTTACATGCTAAATTATATTTTTTTGGTGCTTGATAATTACAGTTTTTGTAATTTCATGATGAATTCTAATGCTGTGTTAGCCAGTGATATGCTGGATCCACTCATGCCACCACTCATGCCATGAAACATGAACTCATTCATCAGCTATAGCACACCTAAACAATGTGGCTGATTGACAATGTCGATTTTTCTTAAAATTCCTTTCAACTTGTTTATGTTTAAGTATAGTTTTATTGTTATCCGTATTATTATCATAAAAAATGATATTTTCTATTGAGCTTTTGTTTCTGGTATGGCAGACTTGTCCATGACTATTAGGAGTATTATTTTGTGTTAGAAATCAAAATATCGGATCTTGGCTTTCTTTTCTTAGTTGTATCTGTGTTTCTGTTTATTTTGCAGGTTTAGTTTATTTATATGGCTTATTCAGCTGATGATCACAGCACCATATCACGACGAAATGTTGAGTTACAAGGATTAGCTGCTCGTAGTGTATCAATGACCGTTCCTCTCAATGCATCCTATGAAAGCGAAGATGCTTTTATGTCTCATACTGGCCCATTGTATTGTCACAGGACTGCTCAATTCTCACCAATGAGCGGTCCTTTGCATGGGGGTCAAACACCCGGATATACTTTGAAAAAATATGAAAAACATCACAGCAAATCACATGCAGTCATGCCAGAAGAAATGAATGGGAAGTATTGTTTAGATGGCAGTGATGCTGAGAGAAATGAGCATTTATGGAAATCAGGACCTTTCGCCGTGTGCAATAATGCTGACTGTATCGATTGTCCTGCAGCTTACAAGACCAAAATGGGTTACTATAGAACTTCTGGTTCACTTGAGACCAAGGTATTTGCTTACCCGTTAAATTTTGGGAATATGGAGCTTCTCGTTAGATTTTAATCATTTGCTTGAAGTTATCCAAAATGTTTTGGTGTATCAAGAATTGATGGATTATTGACTACATTTTTCTGATTTTTTTCTTCATCATGCAATCACTATTATTTTGTTTATTTAGATGCATTTTCCGATTCTTTTCTGAACCTTGTTATAGTCTTCAATGATAACTAGTTTCTCGTTTTCATTGAAATTATAGCAGTTTGTTTTTCCGCTGGTCAGCAAGCGAGCTATAGACAATCTCCATGCCATAAGCTTGCGTTTAGAGAGAAAAAAAATATTGGTTATGAAAAGCAGTGAAATTATGTAGGTCTGGAAGTAATAAGGATTCATCAGAATTGCAGTACTTAAAATATTATGAACACTCCAGTCTCTTCTGAAGCCTCAAGTATTTCTGGTTTGGTGGTTATTCTAGCCGTGCCATATTGGCAGAAATCCTTGCGACAGGCTCTTGTAAAACTTATTTTCACTGGTTATATACTTCATATTAGTTCTGGAAATGAAATCCTCTTTAAGACACTTTACAAAATAAAATTTTAACTTTTACATCCAATTTGGTTAAAAAAAAG
The DNA here is from genome assembly GCF_001263595.1 of Phalaenopsis equestris. Taxonomy (NCBI): domain Eukaryota; kingdom Viridiplantae; phylum Streptophyta; class Magnoliopsida; order Asparagales; family Orchidaceae; genus Phalaenopsis; species Phalaenopsis equestris. The sequence continues at coordinate 179,954 of NW_018251151.1, read as the reverse complement.
TGATTTAGAAAAATTTGCTATATATGAAGCCTAATTGTCTCATTAACTTTAATCGCTAAATCAAAATCTATTGCATGTATTTTCTTACATGTGTTTTTCATGCATTTCTAAAATTTCTAGTTAACCTTTACAAGTATATTACCCATCACCGAATGCTATCTACTTAATCTCTACAAACTTTTTGCCTATCATTTCGAAGAATTTTATAAAGCGGTGGTTGTATGGTTTGGAGGGATATCTCTCTTTCATATCCTTCATTCAGTCAGCTGTAGCCCGTGGAGTGATTGAAAGTTTGTTACCTTGGTCGATGCTATACAAAGTTTTTTCTATTAGATGCCTGAGAATAAGCACTGAAGGCCTGAAGTTAATAGTTGGAAATTGGAAGCACTTACAAGAGGAAATTGCTGTTTGTTGTATGAGTTATTCACTGATAGGGTCCCATGCCAACCATAGTCTCATGCATATTTTGTTTCTGATTAGGCTGAAAAACTTCTTGATTGCAAATCTATCATGGCCTAATGCACATTCTTGGTAAACACAATCTCTTTTGACGCAATCCATCCTAGCACGATTCTTCATAGAAGCTGAGTATTGGGCCATTTCCATAGCTGTCACGAACATCATTTGACCTTATCTTCTACTTCAGGAATGCAATATTCCACACTTCATCTTCAGCTTTCTATTGTGACAACATCTTTACCATCGCTCTAGCAATTAACTTGGTCTTCCATGCGTGCACTAAACACCTAGAATAGACCACCATTTCATCTGTGATCACATTGAAACAAAAGATATCATAGTAGATCATTTTTCTTCAGATGCTTGAATTTCATCATCTATGCAGCAAGCTGATGATCCCAATGGAATCCTCAACTTGAGGGGGGTGATGACCGGATACACATGTAATGCACACACCTCTCCACTATGACTGCCACCCAATTTATCCCAGCATTTATCTAAAACCTGTTTCAATCAAATCCATAAGTGTAAAGGCCTTGTACTACATAAGGTACTGTATATAATGAAAATGCAGGCAACTTACCTTTTATCTTTCCCTGTTTCTCTATGCAATAGTTATTAGCATACAAAGTTTAAGTAGGGCAAGGTCATTTCATCTCAAATGAAATTCATAAATTACTGATTTGGTTTTCCTTTTTTGTATAAATTCAATGTAATTAAACCTGTTTGGGCATGCAGGCTGCACTAATTATGCTCGATAGGAGATGCTTTTGGTTTTATCTGCTTTTTCATGTGAAGGGGTTTAAAGATACTATTGACGTTGCGAATTGTATCAAATGCTTCGTAAATTTAAAGAATTCATGATTGCTTCTTGCTGCTCTGGCTTGTAAACGGGAATGATGTTTGCTACCACACTGCATGCTTCTGTGCTTTCGGCTGAGCTTTATATTCTGTCAATGTCTCAAAAAGTGATCACAGACCAACTAGGGAAAGGATGGAAAAAAACTGCAAAGCTCCATCTAATTCCTGATGATCAATTTTGTTATTTTGCGTCAAATGTGTATTCCAAAATTCTTCTCTAGTTGTATAAATATAAAATATTAAATGCATTAGTTTAGCTACAATTAGTTGCTCTTTAGTTTTCATTGCACTATAGATGGTCCAATCTATTCTTGGCAACTCTATTTGAGTTTCAATTTCAATTTTTTTATTCATCTGCTTTTCTCTGGTTTCTTGTTTTTCTTTACATAAATTTACCTTTTATTTTTGTTTGTTTTCTTTTTCTTTTTCTTTTGCTTTATTGCTTTTTTATTACTTCTTTTCCCTGTGGTCTTTTTGCTTGAGTCACCAACCGCTCTTTAGTC
>NW_018251151.1:171979-177965 GCF_001263595.1 Phalaenopsis equestris | reverse complement strand
CGCTCTTTAGTCCGTGGCTCTGATTTTTTTTTTGTGATGCTTCTATGCAGCTTCATAACATTCTTTATGGGGATGCTGAAGGCTGGTCAACGAGAACAATCACATTTTTAAATTCATATTTCCCAATTATGAATCCCCATACCAAGGTTGTCCAGCAGTGGAACAAATTTTTTGTTATATCGTGCTTGGTTGCAATATTTGTTGATCCATTATTTTTCTTCCTTTTATCAGCACGGCAGGTAAACTTTGTTATGGGGTATTTGAATTCCTTATTTCAACCTATGAAGCTGCTATCCATGTCATTTGATGTCTATTCTATCATGATTCATGCTCAAATGGTATATTGAGATTGGAAGATTCTTATTTAGGTGGACATAATTTGATTGCCATGTATATATAGTTTTTCAAATTTCTAGATGAAATAAAATTACTCTTTCTTTAATAGAAAGTTACCGACGACAATAATTCATAGTTCATAAACATTAATTGAAATGGGATTTGAAAATTTAAAGTAATGTTCATTGTAATATTTGAAAACATATTGGCTTTTGGATTATAGTTTGTTTATATCATAAAATTAAGTTAGGTGTCAAGTGTTAAGTGCGACTCACTAGTCATGATAGTCATCCATGATCAAGTGGAACTATCTCGAGCAATTTACTATTTCTAGGTGGTTTGTGAATGCATGATATGATCATTTTGAAGAGATATTAGTACAATCTTCTTAGATTGCGAACTGTAGATCGGTTATTTTGAAGGGTTTTTGTGTATATTGACATGAGCTTATTATAATTAGGGAAGCCATAATAATTTTTGGACATATATTGGCACATTTTGCCTTGGAAAATTTTCCACCGTCTGTACCCGTCTTGTTATAGATTTTGGACATAAATTGGCACGTTCTGCCTTGAAGGGTTCTATCCTTCTCTTCCAACTTGTAGTTTTCTGTGAAGGAACTTCAATTGATTTATGCTCATCTGAGGTTATGATCAGGCTAGCGACATTGGTAGAATGTATGAAAGCTTATCAAACATTCACCTTTTTGCTGTTTCCACACCGTGCAAGTGATTACGATACTTCGAGAAGTGTCACAATTGAAATTATCAGAATTGAAGTTGGGTTTCTTCCCAATGGATCCCTCTGACTGATCCATATTCTCTCCCTTATCATCATTTTCTCTTGTGCGTATTTTTATGCTTCTGAGTGAGCCGATAATCAATTTTCCCTCTCTAGCCCGCTCTACCAACACTGAATAATCATCAATTCCCAATGACATCAACAACTGTCTGATTGAATCCTTCAATCCAAAAAAGAATCTGTAGCACTTTTCATCTGTAACTATGACACTTGCCTTGATATTGCAGTGAATTCTGCTTTGTACTGCATGACTATCTTTTCTCCCAACACCAATTTAATGAACTTATATTGCATCTGTCTTCGTGCGGATAGGGGTACAAACCATTCTCTGAAAAATTCAACAAAATCCTCCAAACTTATCATCTTCTTAGGTATGTCCCCTGACCTGTCTTGACGTTGCCTACACCATCTTTTTTTGGACTCTCCATCCAACACAAAAGTAGCCAACTATACTCTTCTTTCATCCGGACATGCCATGCTATCTAATATCTGATTCTCCGCTTGAATTGGATATTGAGTTCCCTTGAACAAATGTGGACGCATATCTTCAAATACTTATTCACAACAACTTTATTACTTCTAATAGGCTGCAACCAGGATTCTTGAATCAGATGAGTCGTGGCATCCATCATCTTGGTCAGGACATTCATATTTACATTAAAAGCAGATGATACTTCTTCATTTTCTAACAAACTCTCTTCTTCTATAATTTCGATGCATCCATTTGCTTGAACGAACTTAATTACTTAATTAGAGTTTACTTAAATTTTCAGTTATATTATTATAATTTTTTTGCAATTATTTTATTGACTCTTTCATTAATATTAATATTTTTGTCCCGATTCGGCCCTGGGCTTGGAATTAATTAAGACGGGTACAAATGGTCGGATGGTGAAAAATTTAATTTCTTTTTCTAACTAACATTTCAATATTGAAAGATCTACTATAAAATTGAATTAAAATAGCTAAATTTATCTCAACATTGGTTTTTCGCATCTTCTATAAATATTCTCTTATTTGTTCATCTTTTAGTCAATTAATTAAATTTGAAATGTTAGTTTAAAACAATAGCGAACTAACTTAAGCCAGTGAGTATTCATGCTCATAGACTACATCAACACAATGCAAAAGAAAATAATATGCAAGTCAGCTAAGCTTTAATAAATCAACTTAAAAATATTTGATAGTTTATAAATATGAATCACTCACAATATTTCATAATTTTCTTTGCGTTTCACTATATCAATAACATAACTATATCATTTTATATCTATACAACAATCACAATAACACTGTTTAAAAATTGTAGGTACTTTAACATCATTATTTTTTTCCATTTACGTGCACAAATACATTAACGTTTTCCGTTAGTATCATAAAAAGGCGACTCTATCATATTCAAACATACACATCCAAGTAGTATATATAGCCCATATCATTCATGTGCTCATCTTATATATACTAATGCATGCTGTATGTAGCTACAAGTACTAATAAACTATTAATGAAAAATGATTGAGAAGAAACAAGAAGTTACCATAGCTTAAAAGTATGAGTACTCACTTCAATCACTGATGATTCTCTTGTCAAACGCTCTTTTCATTTATCGCCAATAAAAGTCTAAAATTAAATGCATAAAAAATTATTATTAATTTATTATATGTTAATTTTATTATTAGATGGCTATTTACCTTTATTTTATCATTGATGTATCATATAATAATAATTAATTTTATTATTATTATGCTTGTTATTATCTTTATTTGTTAATATAAATTTAATTATTTCTTTCAAAATTTAATTATTTCTTTCAAATAACTTGAATAAAATATTGACAAAAAATGTTGGTCCTTCTAATTTAACTTTCTAGTTACTTTATGTAATTTTTTTAAATTAGCTTTAAAATTTATATATATATATACATATATTTTTATTATGTAACAATTTATTATTATTATTATTATTATTATTATTTTTGAATTCATTATATTTAAAAATAAACCCCAACCTTTCTTTGCTGCCGTGACCTTTTTTTTCTTGATATGAGAGTGAAACTTCTATATCTTGAATCCTGAATTAATTAAATCTTACCATTAAAAATCAATCATTAATAATATTCTAAATTCATAAATTAGTAATATTTAGGGGTGTAAACGAACCGAACACAAACGAACAGAGCTTGTGTTCGTGTTCGGTTCGTTTGAAATTTAGTTTGTTTGAAATAAGTTTGTTTTTAAAATTGTTCGTGAAGTCATTGTTCGTGTTTGTTTCTTAACGAATGAGCCGAACACGAGCTGATCGCGAATGACATAACTTATATTATAAAAATATACAATATCTATATTAGTATATTACTAATATACTATATTAATATATTATTATTATTAATTTCCTATATATTATAATTTATAAAATTTAATTTTTTAAAATATCATAACCTTTAATATATAATTATTTTAAATTATTTTATATTTCGAATAATAACTATTCGAACATGAACGAACGCATCACTATTCGTGTTTGGTTCATTTAACCGAACGAAGAGAATTTGTTCATTTTCGCCTCGTTTGCTTAGCGAACGAATCAAACAAAAATTCATTAAGGAACCGAATAGCTTTTTTTTACAGCCCTAATAATATTAGTGGTCTGCTTGGCGCAGCTGTAGCTTCTCAGCTTTGCATGCTGCCTGTCTTAAAAAGCAGCTGCGGGGAAGCTGGTTGTCTATTTGGTGCAGCTGTGTGAAAACAATTGCGGGGTAGTTTTTTCTGTAAAAATGACCAAACTGGCCCGATTTGTTAAAACTGTAAAAAAATTATTATTTATTTATATGTGGAGGTGTAATATTTGTAAAAATTTTAAAAATATTATGTATTAATTATTCATATGAAATAAATTAAAGTTTTATATACGTGTTTATATATATTTTTTAAATTCCTATAAAAATATTTAAAACTATGATATTTTGTGTTTATATATATTTATAGGGGCAATTTAAAAGTTTAATTGATTTACTATAAAAATAATTTTATTTATTTGTAAAGATATATGTTATTAAAATTTGTTTATGTATATATGTATGTTTAAAAATTTTAAGTGTATATGTATGAAAAAAAATTAAATTTAAACATTTTTAAAAATTTGTCTTCATCCTGGAGGGGAGGGGATAGGATTTCCTAAAAAGGGCAGCGAGATAAAAGTGGGAGAAAGCTGGGCAGCGGCACATACCCAGCTTCCTGCTTTCCCCTACGAACCGCGGGAAGCGGCTGCCTCACCGCCGAAACAAACGACAAAAAAAAAAAAAAAAAATTGGCTGCGCGGCACCGCTCTGCATACCCACCAAACTCTCACCTTCTATTTATTAGATTAAGGGTCTGTTTTGGAGCGCTTTTTAGGTGCGGCGCGGTTATTACTCGCAGCTTTTCACGAAAGTCATCTGTTTGGTTCGCGACTTCGGGCATTCTGGCGGCGGAAGCGGAGTGAAAGCGGGCAGCGGCATTACCATCGCGTCTCCCGCTTTCGTCCGTCCAAAACTTTTACCCTTTGCCCCGCGTCTACCCTTGGTGATTTCCCGCTGCTTCCCCGCGTCTACCCTAAGGTCATCCCTCGCTGCTTCCCTCGCGTCCCCTACTCCTTCTCCTCTTTCGTCGTCCCTCGACCGACAGAGCTAAGGTAAGAAGAGCCATTTTCTTCTTCTATTTGCCGATCTGAGGAAGCATGTGCGTTTTGTGGCTCCTAATGTCTTCTCCTTCTCACCTCTTTCCTGTTTCTGCCATTCTTCTTTACTCCTTTCCCGTGGTGGATCTGTAGCTAATTAACGAAGTATGGCTTCTTCTTATTACTTTGATCTTATGGCACACGAAAAACTACTTCATTTTTTATTTGGATCTGTAGCTTATTAACGACTCTTACCCGAATCGAGCCCTTAGATTTGAAATAAAATTGGGATTATCCATCCAAGTTACAGATCTAGCGCCCATTTACACGGTTGTTAGATTAGTTACTGTAGAAGCACTTATAACCTTAGAAGTATATGTTCTGTGTTCATTTGAGAAAGTCTGAATTCCATTCTTTATAGCCTCTTTTGAAATTGGAACAACCCACAACGTTTGAAATTGTTAAAAATATATGTTATGTTATCTATTTTGCTCTGATAACCTTAGAAGTATATGCTATGTTATCTATTTTGCTCCTCATTTGAAATTGTTGCTTCTCGGTTTGGCAAGTTGTTTGAATATTTCTTTGAACTCAGTAACTTGGTTATTTATATGGTTGTGTTAAATGGAATTTGTGGATGCTCTTCTCGGTTTGGTTATTTTCTGAATTCCATTCTAAACATGTTTCTCACATGCAAAAAAAAAAAGAAAGAACGTCTGCTCTCTAGTTTTTGGGATTTTGGAAGATTGCTGGAAACATTTTTATTTGCTTAACCTTCAAACTATCGAGGTTTGCTTTGGTTTGGTGTGTTGCAGCTGAACCTTGAAATTGATAGTTTTTTATTTTTTATTCTTTGGTTTGATAGAGTCGGGTTTTTGGAAATCTGTTGGTTGTTTTGCTTGGGTTTGCTGAAGCCGAACCTGCAGAAATCCATGATAATTGCGAATTTGTTATGCTGTTTCACATTAGAGATTGTTTGGTGGTTTAAGCATGTATGCACCTGCTGATGGAAGATTCTCGTTTTGGAAGTATTTGAGTGGGGAATTGAATTTAGTTCCAAGTTTTTAGAGAACATATTTGAATTTGGAAATATTGGTTTGAACACATCAACTTGGTTATTTATATGGTTGTGTTAAATGGAATTTGTGGATGCTCTTCTCGGTTTGGTTTTTTTCTGTATTCCATTCTAAACAAG
>NW_018251151.1:75633-169251 GCF_001263595.1 Phalaenopsis equestris | reverse complement strand
AGTATGGACCCAAACCAAGTACGTCGTAGAAGGAGAAACGCAGCTATCAACTTGCTCGTAGAGTACTACAACACATACATCGACCGTTCCCCCTGTTACACATCATCACAATTTGGAGACAAATGGGTAGCAGAAATGCTTGGCGGGCATCCCACAAGATTTCACAACATGTTCCGCATGACACAAGAAGTTTTTACAGATCTTTTAGCAGAACTAGTGGGCTCTCATGGCCTCCATGGGTCTATGAGAATGACTGACCGTGAGGTGTTGGCGATTACTCTTTATATATTATCACAGAACGAGTCAATGCGCGGTGCGATGGAACGATTCCAGCACTCATCAGAGACGATTAGCAGGTACTTCTCAGTGGGTTTGAGTGCTTTGGTGAGCCTCGCAAAACAAGTCATAAAGCCATTAGATCCAATGTTTTCACGAACTCATGCAGAGATTCGCCAAGATCGACGCTACATGCAGTTCTTTAAGGTACTAATTTAATCTTATATTAATGAAGTATAGAATGAATGTAGGACATTAATTAGTTAATTACTAGAGCTACATGTTTAGGATTGCATCGGTGCGATAGATGGAACACATGTTGATGCACGTGTTTCAAATGAAGAGAAAGTTGCATTTATCGGACGTAGTGGATCCACAACACAAAATGTCATGGCAGTTTGCGACTTTAATATGTGTTTCACATTTATCATGCCTGGTTGGGAGGGTAGTGCCCATGATAGTAGGATTTTCAAGAGTGCAACACGGAATCCTCATTATAGCTTTCCCCATCCTCCTCAAGGTATGTTGTGTCGCGAAATATTTATTGTATTTTGTTAAAATGTTGAACTCAAGGTTCAACATCTTACAAGAAAGTATTATTTGGTGGATGCCGGTTATCCGTTGCAGCGAGGGTATCTGAAACCATATCCGGATACGAGATATCATATACCTGATTTTGAACGAGCAAGTAATGTTACAAGAAACAGAAAGGAGGTGTTCAATAAAAGACATTCTTCTTTGCGAGGCGTCATTGAGCGGACATTTGGTGTCTGGAAGAAGAAATGGGTTATCTTACGTGATATGCCTCCTTACCCGTTTCCAAAACAGGTTCAGATTGTGATAGCAACGATGACAATACACAATTATATTAGGCGACACCCGTCGCATGTGACGTTGATTTCCTCAATGCTGAAGCAAATCAACGGGAACTAGTTGAAGACCCCTCTGACAACCGAATGGGTAGTTCTATGTTACGAGATAACAACGAACAATTAACTATTTGCACTAAGGAAGGGGAAGGTGCGAAGGTGCAACTGAAATGGCGGCGGCCATTTGAGAACAAATTACTAATGCGTTGGTTAATATGTGATTCATTTGCAATTTGTTAGAAATACTAAATAATTGTAACTTACGAGTATTTGGTAGAAGTTACTTTATTGGCACTGGTGATGTAATAAATAACTTTTTTTAATGATTAAAGCGTTTAAAATATATGTTTCTAAATTTAAAACATTTTATGTAAACTTGTATGTTTTCAAAATTTACATGGATAAACTTATATGTTTTCAAGAGTTAATATTTGTATACATTGATACATAGATTAAGATAAATTTTAAACTTATATGTTTTCAAAATTACAAATTTTTTTAAAAAAATTTCTATAAAAACGAATTTTAAAAATAATATATTTCATCTAATTAATTAAGAATTAATTTTTTTATAAATTTTATGTAAATTAAACTCATATTTATACAAATAAATAAAAAATTTAAAACAGTTTTAACAATCAGGGGCAGTTTGGTCATTTCTACATGAAACAACTGGCTCACAGCATTTTTCACGCAGCCGCACCAAACAGACAGTCAGCTTCCCTGCAGCTGCTTTTCCACAGCTGCTTCCTGGGGCAGCGCAGCTGTAGCTGAAAAGCTGACAATCTGCAGCTGTGCCAAACAGACCCTAACCCACTTCGAGCCGTTCCCTCCTTCAGCTCCGACGACGCTCCTGTCTTCTCCCTTCACAAACTTTAGCTTGTGGTTTCCTTCGTCTGCACAAATCAAAAGCGAGGATCACTGGATTCTTTCTTTTAGGAAGTGTTGTCGTCTCTCTTCTTCTTCCCAAGCTCACAAAATACACACACAAGTCTTCTACCCGCACGCAAACTCCTCTCCTACAAGCCTAGCTGCTCGAATCAGCTCTCTTCCCGCACACGAGAGCCCATTCCTTTAAGAAATTTGGCTAGGGTTTTGGCCGACTTCTTCTTCCTCACAGTACCCGCAGTCAGTGTCGACCTCTTCACTTTGTCGAGAGCACAAACGCTTGCCTTAAACACACGTCAGCCATCTTCCTCCTTTACGCCTGAGCCCTCGATGTTCCAATTGGATCAAATCTCCAGTAAGATAACCACACAACTTCTTCTCTCGCTCTCGATCTCTCCGACTCTCCTTCTTCCTTCTTTTCTATGTCTATCCCTCAACCACTCTTCAATTCACTCCCTCCGGTTCGAACAAAATGTTTGATATGTAAGGAGAAGCCAAATGCAACGATGATTGGTTCAAATAGTCACAGATGAAAAAAAATCCAGTTTCTTTTTTCTTTCTTTGAATATTTTTTTCTGGTTTTTACATAAATATTCTCTGCCAAAACCATGATAATACGTATCAACATTTCTCATTTTCTGCATTCATGTTTATCCTCGGCATTAAAGCAAGGTTTAATTCATTTCTATTGCTGGTCCAGCCAACTTCATCCTCTGTTTCAACATCATTTCGGACTATCTCCATTTTGCAGTTACTGACCACCTTCATCTTCTTTCAAGTTCCTTTTGGAAGTATTTATCACATTTTTGTGCTCTATTATTGGACTTAAGATTGTAATTAACTTTGCTATGTTATGGAATCATCATTAAAATGATGATTGAAGGCTGAAAGGCAAGCCGAAGACGTGGTATTGTGTCGAAGCAAGTGCACTAATATTTCTGATAAGATAGGATTTGGACAAAATTTCCGAGTTTCCATAAATTGTCACGCTTTTAATTGAAATTAGACACGATGAAGTCAGTTCTTAGAACTGTTTCCCCCCTCTTCCTTGGTTAGAAACACGAACGAAGCCTTCCCTTGCTGGCTCTCCTGCACACAAACATTGGAAGGCTGGGGTGAATTTGATGTGCGACAATTGATCCAAAATCTTACCAATTCAAATTTGAATCACTAATTATGCGAGAACAAACATTTAGACAATCAAACCAAACAAACAACAAAATGTTTTAGCTGTATTTCATTTTACAAGATAAACAATGCTAGTGTCATATGACTAGCAAGAAATGGAAGAGAAACTTTGAGCACTTTGCAAGCAACCCATTTGTTCCGTTTGACATAGCGCGACCACATTTTTGAGCAATTTGTAAGTTATTTTTCATGACATTTGTCATGCAAAATCCTCAGGACTTATATTTGTGTAGCGCAAAGGATTTCAATTATTCCTAAACACCTTTGCTGTGTCGGAATACCCTTCACTTGAACCCAATTACTTTTTTGGGTGTGGTGGATTAATAATTTAGCTCATGGTGCACCTTGGATGGCACTTAAAATGCCATTGTTTACATGGACAAATTGCTTTCACTAACCTCTTTGTAGGACTGACATGAAGATGTTACTTGAATCTTCCCAAAACATTGGATGAAAAATAATAAATATAAGAAAGCTAAGATGTAAAAGATGGATTGCGATCCTAAGATCCTAAATGTAAATATGGTTAAAATGTAAATATGGTTAAAAAAAAAAAAAATTGCTTCACAAAGCTTGCTAGAAGAAAGTTACATAAGTTGGAATTTGCATGAACTTTGATGAGTTCATTGATATGCAAATTTGAATACTTCAAATGAGCAAAAAATCGAACAAGGTGCCATCCCATAAAGCTTTTAAAATAATGTAATGAAATATGGCAATGTGGTGCGGTTAAAAAATACAAAGTGGTGCATCAAATAGCATTGAACACTAAAACATAGATAAAATTCTCATCATCAACCAAAGGAAGAAACTTTGAATTAAAAACAACTTCAAGATAGTGCACCCGTCCTTTGATACAATTTATGTTCGCACGAAGTTGCATTGTACAATGTGCTATGGCACATGTTTTTTTTTGTTGCAAATACATTGTCACTTCATTTGTATTGAAAGACATGATCTTGTTGTTCAAACATGCATTCACATTTCTCTCTAAATACTAGCTTTTCGTTTGTTGAACTCGATGAGAAGCTATGAGTATGACACTTGGTATTTCCTGGAGTTCAAAAATACGAGTATATCAAAATATCAATTTTCAAGTCAGTTAAAAAATGTAAATAAACTTGGCAAAAGAAATATGTAATTAGTGCGCAAATAGTCCAAAGAAAAATACAAATATGAAAACAAAAGAGAAATTCAAAGTAAAGTAAAATTAAAAAAAAAAATCAGCAAGTTCCAAAATATTTCTAGCGAATATTAGGGGTAATATCGATCTTAAACCTGGTAAGTTTGCTTCATTTTGATTTAATAATAATAAAAAAGGATTGTTATAGGCTTGATGGCAGACCTATGATATCATGTATTAGCTCTAACTAGTTCCCTTTAGTTTTAAGGCATATCCTTTTTCTTTGTCAGAATTCTATATTTTAACCCAATATTGAGTGAAATCTTTTGTAATGGAATGTTACTCGAACAAATCAACAACCAACCTTGAGTGCTAACCAGCATATAAGAGGCAATCTTATATTATTACGTGAAGCTTACTTTGCAGAATGTTTTATGGTATTTATTTCCCCAAATTTTCATGTTTAGTGATTTTAAATTTTTTATACATGCATGACATATTCTCTTACAAAAATAAAACATAACATATATTCAAAATTCTTCTGCGAACCCCCTCTAAAGGGTAAATGCTCTTAGTGTCTTGTGAAGTTTATTCTTGAACATTATGCCACCAAAGTTAGTCTCTATGGATTAAGTTGAGAGTGAAACTAGAATTGCAAAACTTATAGATGCTAGGATCTATGAAAAAGATAAGAGAAACCAATAGTTTATTTGGGAGACTAAAACCCAGAGACAGAATTGCAAAACCTTATCACTACAAATCCCAACCAACCTTCTGAAACTACACAGCCCATCTCTTTTGATTCAAAGTATGATGAAAGTTACCTAAACCTTAGGAAAGAGTAGTCTCTTAGGATGTAATCATTTTATAGAAGTGTTGGTAGAGGGAATCACTATATTAGACATATTTCAAAATTCTAAAGATTTTTTTTAGACAATTAAAGTTGAGGCACCTTCCTATGATCATGTACATGTTTCTAACACAAGTTTTGTTTTGGTAATGCAAATGGATGAGTTCTTTGGGTGCTTTATGATATATGACAACCAAAGTGTCATTTTTACTAAGGTCAAACAGATTGTTCATACAAAGATCTCTTGGAGTAACTCTTAGCAAAAAGTAGAGACCTGGAAGGACTAAATTCACTTGGGAAGAGATGAAAATAAAATTGTTAAGCTAGGTATTACTCAAGACAAAATGATAAACAACTTCTCTTGGCAATAGTGCCTCTATGATAGGGCATCCTTTAAGATACTGATTATCTCACTACTTTGTGGACTATTGATCATTAAAACCAACATTTTAGATTTTTTTTAGTAATTTAATCTCGTAGGAAATTTTATTTCATCCAAAAAATAGTTACAATATGGGGGTGGCCAAAAGTTCTACTACAATCCATCACTCTTACAACTCACTCAAGAAAAAAAATCCTAAGAACCCTTGGCCACAATACAACTCATGCAAAAGAAGAAAAAAATCACATATTAACATGAATAAAGGTAATATTTAACCTATCCCCTTTAATCAACTGAGCAAGTTTCATAGGAACCTTATTAAAAAAAGTGCAATGAGACTTCAAACCTTCTTTAGCCGCCCATTCAGCACATTTATTCCCCTTCCAATGTAAGAACATCCACTGAACTTGCACAAAGTTCATAAGAACCTAAATTCACTTCAGCTGAATAACAAGATTCCAAGGATAATCTTTCTTCCTGCAACAATAGCTCCACAAATAATAAGCGTCTATTTCCATACAGATATTACCCCAACCACATTTAATAGCCATTTCCAATGCCACAATTACAACTTCTGCTTCAACAATAATAGGAGAAGAAGCTAAAGTAGGAGCAGAAAATCAAAACATACAGTTACCGATAGAATTTCTATAGATACCGCCAATTCTTGCAGCCGAGTGAGTCCAGCTGCCGTTAGTATTGAAGTTCAACCAACCACTACTCGGAGCTTTCCAAATAACTAAGTTAACCAAAGGTTTTAACTTCATCAAAGGGATAATATTGAATTTGTGATAAACCTTCAACAGATAAGTGTTGGAGGAATCCTTATAATTGCCAAACTTCAACATTTTATGAACAAAACTTTTGATATAGTCGAAACAAGTGTAAATAGAAATCTTATTATCAACATGTTTGCATTCATTCCTTGCAGTCCAAATAAACCAGAAAACTAGAATAGGGATTGAAACAAAAAATAAACCACCTGCTCTTCTCCAATTACTAATTAGATCAACAATAGTATGGCAAGCCATCCTATTCCACTTTCTATCAAAAAGAGATAAAACCAACTCACAAACTTCAACAGTAAAAGAACAGCTACAGAATAAATGTTCCACCTCTTCATCATGCTTCAAACATAAAAGACACATGGAGGGTAATCAAATACCCTTCAATTTTAAAATATCATCAATAGGGACAATTTTATGTAGAGGCCTCCAAAAGAAAAAAGATTGAGAAGTTTTCAAAAAAGAATTCTAAGTCCATTTAAGATCAATGCCATTCAAATGACTTAAAGTATTAGCCAAAGTATGCGATATAAACTTGCCCAATTGACCTTTAACTTTAACAGTATTCTTTCCCATAGTGATAGGAATTTTAGAAATTAATGTAGAGTCATCTATGTTCACAATATTAGCAAGTTTGATAATATCCTATTCATTATTAGCCTAGACATCTTTCACCAGCAAATTAACATCAAAAGGCCCCCCATAGGAATTAGGTAAAGGACCACTCCCAAGCCAATTATCATATCAAAAGCTGCAAGGCCTCTTGCCAATAACCCAACAAATTAATTTTTCAGTACATATAGCCACATTCAACATTTTCTTCCAAATAAAAGAATCTGAGGAATTACTCTTAATAACCAAAGGGTGATCTTTACCACAATACCTCTTTTTCATCATACAAGCCCAAATAGAATTTCCTTCTCTAAAATGCATCCACAACTTCATATAACTAATTCTCATAGAATTAGTAAGAGATCTAAAGCCAAGACCTCCACATTTAATAGGCTTGCACATTTTAGCCCAACTCATCCAATGAATCTTCAAATCCTTACCAGCCCATAAAAAAATATTGAAGATGCACTCCAATCTCTTACACACAGATAAATGCATTTCATAAAATAAATAGTATAAAGAGGTTTGAAAGTAAGGATACTGTTAAGCAAAATCACTTTGCCACCATATGATAAAAAAAGATTATCCCAAGACGTAACCCTCTTCTTGACTTTGTCAATAATACTATCAAAAAACTGATTTTTCCTTCTACCTTTATCGTCAAAGGAAGATCCCCCTTTGCACAACCAGTAAAATCCTGGATCCAATTTTTTTTTGTGAATAGAAACCCATTTTGAACAATACAAATTACATTTGTTGGGATTAAAAGGCAACCCTAAAACATTTTGAAAATGTTCCAAACCCTTCCATAACCTCTTTAAAGAACCTTTATTAACATTAGTGAATATAATGAGGTCATCACATAAGCTAAATGAGCAATACTAGAGTTCCCCTTATCACGATATCACATACTAGGACATCTCTTGAAGAGCTTATTAAGATTTTTTATCTAGAACGATAATCAAAAGCCAATATGAAGATATAAGAAGAAAGAGGATTTCCTTGCTTGATCCCCTGGTAGAATTGAAAAAAGCCAACCATTGATAAGAACAAAATAAAAATTATTCTAAAAAATCTTCTTGATAATTTCACAAGAAGCCACATTAAAGTCCATAGCATGAAAAACCTTTAAGATGAACTCCCATCTAAGCTATCATAAGCTTTTTTAATATTCATTTTAGACACAATATTACCATCTCTACCTTTTATATCAAGATCCAGAATTAACTCTTGAGCCATAAGAGCATTATCTTTAATGAATCTGCCTTTAATAAAAGCTCATTTGTTTTTGAAAAATTAACTTATCAAGAAAAGGTTGAAGTCTACCCACCAACACTTTAGAAACAATTTTAGATACCACCGTGTTGAGATTGACGGGTCTAAAAGCATCCCATCTCAAGCCTTCCTTATCTTTAGGTATAAGAACTAAATTGGAAGCTTTAAAGTACCTGGGCAGATCATTCCTTCTAAAAAAGTCTTGCACGGTACCAACTACATCACTTTTGATAATATCCCTGCTAACTTTATAAAATTATGCAGAAAAACCATCATGTCCTGCATATTTATTACCATCAATACTATCTAAAGCAACTTTAACTTCCTGTTCATCAGGAATAGCAGCAAGATTTATATGGCCAACATAGGTACAATTAGCAGATAACAAATTCATATCAATATTGTCAAGCTCACAGTAGTCACTTTTAAGCAAATTAGAAAAATAATTAACCCCATCAGCCTCAATAACATCATAGGAATAAATCAAATTTCCATTATCTTGTCTAATATTGCTGATGTTGTTAACCATTCTTCTCTTCTTGATAAATACATGGAGAAAAGCAGAATTTCTATCCCCATCTTTAAAAAATTGACTCATAGCTTTTTGTTTATAAAACACATCTTCCATATTTATAGCAGAAACAAGTCTTTCCTGGCCAGCCAAGAAAGATTGACGGTCAATTAAATCATTTTCATACTATTCTTCAAGTTTCTTCAAATTATCCTCAACAGACAAGACCTGAGAATGAACTTTACCAAAACAATTTCGATTCCAACTTCTAAGTTTAGGAGCTAGATTTTTCTGTATCAATCACAATCTGTTGCCCCAACTGCCATGGACGTCATAATTCCAATTGTTCTTAATGAAAGATAAAAAAGAATCACGCAAAGTCCACATATTTAAAAGTTTGAATTGATAAATCCTGGGTTTATTAACCAGATTAACAGTAATAATGATATGAGAATGATCAGAACAACTAAAAGGAAAATGAATCACAGAAAAAGCAGGATAAACAATCATCAAGAGATTATTCCCAAGAAATCTATCAAGCCTTTAAAAAATATTGCCCCTATACCAAGTGAAAGAATTGCATGTATACCTAAGATCAAAGAGACTCACATCTAACAAAGCATCATTAAAATCATTCATAAGCCTTTGACTAGGATATTTACCACCTTTCTTCTCAACAACAGAAAGAATGACATTAAAATCTCCCCCAATAATCCAGGCCTCATTACAGCTGGATTTAATAACTGAAAGGATGCCCCATAACTCCAACCGAGTAGAATCAGTGCAGCCAGCATAAACAATGGTAGCAAAGAAAGACAAATTTCCAAAATTGATCTTTATATGTAGGAATTGATCATGATTAATAATAAGCTCCACCTTTATAGAATTAATCCAAAAAAAACCAAATTTTTTTGTTGGAATTAACAAATGAGTTAAACTTATTTAACATTCTCAAATACTTCCCATTATTCTGAGGGGCCACCGTAGGCTCAAGAATACCAAAGAAAGGCAGTTTATGAGATTTAATAATATTATTAAGTCTATTAGAGACATTAATATCAGCAATGCCCCTAATATTCACACCATGAGCTTAATCATCAAAAGATAGTCTCTTCCCTCTAGTCAATCTTGCAGGGAAGTCAAGATAATTCTTTTTTTCTTTCTGGACACCACAACTTTGAATTAGAGCTGCATCTGGATTGACATAGCTCAATTCTCTAATGCCCTTGATACCGTTGATTTTCCTTTTCTTGGTTTTAATAAGACACAATTCCTTTTCAAAATCAGTTTCTAACTGATTTAAATTTTCAATTAGAGCATGATTGAGATTACCAACACTTTCCAAAGACACAATATTATCATTAACTTTATTATGATGAGTGATACTCCCACCATCATTGTTATCACCAACCTAATCCAAAGGAATTAAAGATTCTCTAACAGTGTTCATCAAAGACTCATCTTCACTATTATGATTACTAATATTATCATTAGCAATGATAGGATTACAGTTAGGAACAACTGTATTAGGATCCTTATTACCAACATCAGATTCCAATCCTTTCTGAGCATCAATTCTAGGTTTAGATATCTGACTATTAGCATTTTGCTTCTTTTCAATAGCGTCAGAAGCCATATTACCTTAGTTTTTTCTTAATTTAGGATGTGATATGTAACAATTGGACTGAAGAAGCCCAAACATTTTGCATTTGGTATAGTAATTAGGCACAAACTCCAGTTCAACAGATTGCCAATACCCATTATTGGTATTCCCAATCCAAATTGAATCATGAAAACCAGCCATGACATCCTTCTCAACCAGTACCCTAGCCACTGAAGGCCTAGAGCAGTTAAGAGTGGCACTATCCACCTTCAAAGGATTGCCAAAAATAGATCACAAAGAATAAAGAAATTTTTGATTAAATAGATGAAGCTTTAAACCTGGAAACTTAATCCAGATTGGCACAATAGGTGGCTCCTCCATAGGATTGATTTCAGGAGTCCACTTCAAGATTTTCATACAAGAATTTTCAATTAAAAGAACCTTCCTAGAAAAAACAGAGGTATAATCCTATTCTTTTGCTAGTTTAATCTTTAATTTCTGTCTGTCAATTAATCCTAAGTTCCAGTTACCAGATAGCTTTAACTATGAAAATTATTTCTGAATCACTTCCAATTTAGGCTGGTCAAAAGCAAATTTACCCACTAACGTAAATTTCAGAGGATCAACAATAAGATTGGTATCCTATTCATGTAAAAGAAGCGCCGACTTACCATTCTTCCTTGACGCTTTCTTGAGCAAACCATACGAAGCAGTTTCAACAAGTTGATATTTAAAAGACTGAAAAAGAACATTTACCATTTCATTAGATTTACCAACAACAATATCCTTGAAGGAAGGGATGGCTTCTCGAGAGGGGGAAGCCATCAAAAGGAAGCCAAACAAAAGAAAATCCGTACAAAAGAAATATGAAAACCTCGAGCTTCAATAGACCCTGGGAACCGAGACACAAGGCTCTAGGAGAACCAAAAGATCTAATCCATCAGTGATAAAATTCCAAATCCACCACTGTAAACACCGAAGAGAGCGCGGAGAACACAAAACGACCGCAGTAATACCAAAATCCAACCTCCAAGCCATTGATAGAAATGTGGGCGCGACGAAACAGTCGAAACACCACTAAAATCCAACGCTAATACATCCAGCAAAAATGCGGTCCGAACCGAGGAACACCACGAAATCACTACAGAAAACTCCAAATACAACCAAACTCCACCATAGAGAACACAAATGCGGACCTACGAAGCCGGAGGAACCAACTCGACCAGACTCGAATAAGAATACCAAGAAACGCCTCAAGAATCGTTCCAATAAAACTCCTCGTGAGATTTTAATTTCGACTTAACCCAACCAACATTTTAGATAATAATTGACAATTGACTATTAAATGTCATTGGTCTTAGGATGAATATTAGCAATAAGGTAAAGATGTTTGACCCCCATACATTATAGAATTTTTTCATTATGCTCTTATTATTGAAAAGCAAAAGATGGATACCTATTTTCTTAGTCCTAGCAGTATATTTGACCTAAGTCCACCAATGGCAATAATCAAATGGTTTGATTTACTATTTAGCTGAGTTTTAAGAATGCTAAAGTGATTATGAATTTCAAGTGCCATAAGGATCATATCTTAATCCGTTTTTTCATTCATAGAAAATTTTCAAGTTTTTGTACTGAGAAGAGAGAATAATGTAAGTTATGTTGAAAAAATAAATCGTAATCATACTTCCGAAAAATATGAGGAAGGAGACTGTTAGTTAGCTTTCATTTTAAAAGACATCCATTCCCATAATACAATAAGTTATTATGAGATTTGGACTTAATGTGTGCTATTTTAATACGCCATCTGGTATGTTATTTAGTTTGATTTTCAATATTAAAGATATTATTTTAATTTAGTGAATTTTTTTAATCACTAAGTGAAGCTCGTAACCTCTTGGAAAGAGATATTTCTATTATCTGTTGGTGCTCTTGCCATAAAATCTCTTTGAAGTGGACTCTATTATTATAGAAGAGGTTCTTACAAAGGATCATATGTTTTTGGACAGATTGAAGATCTTTCTTATCATCGAGGACACATTTGCCACAAAGGAAGATTTGGAGAAATTGACACTTAGATTTGTTGAAGAATATTTGGATTTTAACTTTATAGAGCAATGTTCTAACGGGTCGGGGGAGTTGATATATAATACCAAGCGAGAAATTATTATGGCTCTACTACTAAAGCAACAACATTGGACAAGTTGAGATAGAGGGATATAACAGACCAATAAAAAAATTAAGATGAAAGATAAGAGAGGTTTCCAATTTTAATCAAATCTAAGTTATGTCAATTTGTAAAGTTGTGATTTAATATATGATTAAAATTTAAATTCAAGTATTAAATATTAATATTTGGTTCTTAAAATTTAAATATTTTCGTTCATGTGGGTGTTTATCAAGTTAAGGATACTACTAGATCACTATGGTCAACTAGCATAGGCTAGAATTAAACCTGCCTTCCATAGTATGTCTAGGCTTAAGGTATGTAAACCATAGAAGTGTCACTAGACCACTTGAAATAGCTCGAAGTGGCGTAATCTCAAGTTCACAGGTCTGAAGGACAGACCCAAATAGGCCAAGACTCGAGTTCTAGTATTATTTTATTGTTATTCTAACCTTAGTGGGTGTAAAACTTTAAGACCACTAAAGGGGGTAATGATGGACGTAGGGACAATATAAAACACATGAATTAATTTTATCTTTTGAATACTTTTGAATTATTAGAAATCCATAAAATGAGGGGTTTAAATGCTCATTAGGTATAATACTTGGTATAAATCATTTTAAAATTTAAAATATGAGTCTCTATGATCTTATTGAACTCACATGACAAAGTTAAGAAATTTTCATTATGTAATTTGACACAACAACTACAACAACAACAAACCTTTGTCCCACTATGTTGGGTTGGCTATATGAATCCTTTTTCTCCATTGTGTTCTATTGAGTGTCATATTTTCATTTAATTCTAATAAATTAAGATCATTTTTTATACAATATGCCTAATTCTTTCTAGGTTTACGTTTGTTTTTTTAACATAAGTCAAATTTAAAAAGTTTACTCTTCTAATCGAATCATCAGATCCACGTTCAATGTGACCAAATCATCTAAGAAGACTCTCTAATTTTGTCCGCTACTAGAGCTACACCAACCCTATCATGCATATATTCATTTCGTATTGTCTTTAAGCTTACAGTCACTCATTCACCTAAGCATTCTCATCTCGAAAACACTTTACTTAGTTTTATGCTTCTCTTTTAAAGGCCAACATTCAGTGCCATAAAACATTGCAAGTCTCACCACCATCTTATAAATTTTCTTTTCAGTTTAAGAGGTACTTTTCTATCACACAATTGGCTCGAAACATTCCTCCACTTCAACCAACTAACTTGAATTCTACTAATAACATCCCCATCTTAATTACCATCACTTTTAACAATAAACCCGAGATATCTAAAGCATTCACATCTCTTAATAATTTGATCACCCATAGTTACAACTCTGTCACTAGAGCTACTACTAATAAAATTACATTCCATGTATTCAGTTTTATTTCTACTCAAATGAAGGCCTTTGGACTCCAATGCAGATCTCCATAATTCATGTTTTTCCTGAGCTTTCTCTAGTCTTATCCACGAGAAGAATATCATCAGCGAAAAACATACACCAAGGTACTTCCTTCTGTAAAGGTCCACTAAGAGCATCCATAACTAAAGTAAAAAGATACAGGCTTAAAACCGATCCCTGATGTAATTCAACTGAAATAGGAAGATATTTGGTCAATCTTCCTTCTATTCGAACATAAGTAACAACTCTAGTATACATATCTTTAATGGCTTGAGTACAAGTCATATCAACACCTTTCTTCTCTAGAACTCTCCAAAGGATATCTCTGGAATATTATCGTAAGTTTTTTCTAAATCAATTAATATTATATGTAGATCCTCTTTATTTTCCATGAACCTCTCCGTCAAATTTATCAATAAATGTATAGCTTCCAGAGTAGACTTGCTCGGCATAAATCCAAATTGATTATGAGAAATCTTTATAATACATCTTAGCTTATGTTCAATTATGCTTTCCCATAATTTTAAAGTATGACACATCAACTTAATTACTCTATAATTTGCACACTCTTGTGCGTCCTTTTTATTCTTAAAAATGGGGACCAAAATACTCTTCCTCCACCAGTCAGACATCTTTTTAATTTTAAAATAATATTAAAGAGCTTAATAAGTCAAGAAACTCCAAAATCTCCTATATATTTCTACACTTCAATTGGGTTATCATCAAGTTCTACAGACTTTCTACTCTTGATTTTCATTAAAGTCTCTTCAATTTCTTATTTACTAATACAATGCTAAAAATAAAATATTTATTATTATTAACAATATTAAGTTCACTGAGGTCGATCTTATTTTCAGAAACTTACTAAAAAGTTTACCAAAATAACTCACCCACCTATGTTGATATCTTTTTCTAAGAAAAATATTTTTTGATTTTCATCTTTAATTTATTTTACTTGAGTTAAACCTTTTTCTTTTTTTTTCTTTGTTTGGTTAGTTTATACATTTATTTTTCACCTTCTTTAGTATCTAATAAATTATAAAGATTACTAAAAATATAATTTTAGCGTCATAGATTGTTCTTTTAGACTCACTACGGGTCATTTTATATTTTTTCCCAATTCTCTAAAATTTTACATTTAAACCAATTTTTATAACATAACTTTTTATATTTTTTCTTTTCTTGTACATTGTTATGCCACCACCAACTGTTTTACGTGTAGAAACATTTTCTTTTGATTATCCAAGTACTTTTTTTGCCATTTGTTTAATATTTTTTGTTATTTTATCCCATATAGAATTTACCTTCTTTATGTACATCCCAAATTTTGAAATCTTGAAGTTTACTCATAAAAATAATTTTATCTCTGTCTTTTAGGTGCCACCATCTATTTCTACGACAATGACTCCTAGTATTGTTTATTTTACAACTCTTCATCTTAAAATCTAGAACTAATAATCGATGTAGAGTACTTAAATCATTACTTGGAATGACCTTACAATCTTTACATTCTAAACGATCTCTTCTCTTGAATATGCCCGTCTCTTTTCTTGAATAAAGTATTAGCAATAACAAAATCATACGTTAAAACAAAATTTAATATGACTCTACCTTCTTCATTAATCACTTCAAAACCACAACCATCATGAATATTTCTAAAATCTTCTACCACTCTGCCGACATGTCTATTTAAATCTCCAATAAAAATTCTTTCTTCAAGAGGTGTCACTTATAATAAATCTTTTAGGTCATTCCAGAACTTATCTTTAGAACCTATATCTAAATCTGCTTGAGGAGCATAAGCGTTTATAATATTAAAAATCTTAGTATCAACAATAATTTTAAGGGCTATAATTCTCTCTCCAATTCTATTAATTTTTACAACATTATTTTTCGAACTCTTATCTATAATTACACCTACACCATTGCTCTACGAATCTTACCTGAATACCAAAGTTTAAAACTTAAGTTATTAATCTCCTTACCCTTTTCTCCAACTCATTTAGTTTCTTAAATACATAAGATATTTATCATTCTATGAATCATAATATCAATTAATTCCATTAATTTATCTGTGAGAGTATTTATATTTCAAAATTCTATCCTAATATTAGTTTCATGTATTAACTTCTTTACTCGCGTCCGTCCGTAATGTGAGAACCCTTGCTTATTTGACACTACACCTGGACATCGATGTAGTGACCCTTGCACACTTTTCGCTTTTTTTTGGACATACAACGAATCACTTCCAGCGGACGCCATAACATTTACACAATAATTAAAATGATTCATGTCATGATTTTTCGACAACTTTTACATTGGCTGTCGACTACCTAACGTAACCCTCAACTTTTCACATCTAGGGCTTGGTATCCGACAATGACAATGGTAAATCTTAGAAAAATTATTCAAATTTATTGAATTGATAAAAGTAAATTTTTATACATTATTGATTTTTCGAAAAATTAGATACCTAATTTTCATATTTTAGATAACAAATGAAAATACCATGCATCTATCAAAGAAATCGTAAGTTCACGGATTGTCTCACGTGATTAAAATTTAAAATTCAAATATTAAATAATAATATTTTGAATTTTGATTTTTTTTTTTCGTCCATTTGGGAGGCTACTATTTTTTTTATTTTATCTTGCTTTATATGTTTTAGCCTTATTGGAAGGTGGGGGGAAGGTGATACTTTTATTGAAGTAAAAAATGGAGTGGCCGCACATCTTTTTTTCTTATTGAGATTTCCCTCATTTTTTTATTTTAAAAAGAATCTGATTTTTTTCCTTTAATATTCATTTTGATTAATAAAATTCAGCTTTTGATGAGTGAAAAAAATTGAGTTCGGTTGTGTTGTTGGCAGCAGACCTTTTTGATTTCATAGTCATCTTGAAGCTTCTTTAGCCTCTAAAATTCATAGTCATCTTCCATGTGTTCAACCAAAACTAGGGACCCTTTGATGGCTTAGTTTGGTTCCCCCATTCCACCACCATCCATATTTCTTGTTTGTAACCAAACGCCTTGAAGCTTCTTTAGCCTCTAAATACTCCATTAAACCGTATAAAATCACATTTTTCAACACTAACCAAAAATTCTTTAAATTAATCACTTCGACCTAGTCAGGTGTAGCCTCCATCAAACACTTAAACTTATTCAATCACTACCAAAAACTTCATATCACATCTTCTAATAGTTCTTTACAATTTCCATGAGAATTCATGCCCAAGAGCACCCTCCATGCTACAGTCCTCAAGGTGAAATCCTAAGGGGTAGTCATAGGGATGGCTTGACCCAACTATGCCTTAAATAAAATTCCATCAGACACTTAAACTTATTCAATCACTACCAAAAACTTCATATCACATCTTCTAATAGTTCTTTACAATTTCCATGAGAATTCATGCCCAAGAGCACCCTCCATGCTACAGTCCTCAAGGTGAAATCCTAAGGGGTAGTCATAGGGATGGCTTGACCCAACTATGCCTTAAATAAAATTTCTCATATCAGACCTTAGAACTTCATAGTTATTGTATCAAGCAAGTTAAAAGCATAGCAAAATGGATAAAGGATGTTATGAGCAACACCAGGATGATGTTTAAGAAGAAATGTTTTTTTCCTTTCATAAATGTGACCTATTTTGTATGATTGGTACTTGACTTTTTTAAGGTTTGCCAACACCGCAAATCTTCGTGGTCAGAATATGATACAAACTCCTCATGAAGAAGATAATGACATCAATGTTGCAAGGCTTGCACACCATCATAAAACTACTAGTTAATGAAGTACATTTGCATTATTTCATATCAAATTAAATGTCCTTGTGATTTTTCTGACTAAATACACTACCAAGCCCTACTTATAAAGCATCGCATGACACTTCAAAAAACTTATAATATCATGAAAGCTAAGCATGAGCCCTCAATCATTCTAGCTTTGATAAGGTCAAATGCTTTAGTATTACTAGGATTCCATTTGAATTTTCCTTACAATTAGATGCCTGTTAAAGGAGTTGTAACTGAATTGAAACCTAAGATAAAACAATGATAGAAATGACTAATCCGTGGCAATGGATTGCGGTCGAAGCCACTCAATAATACCCTTGATCTTTTGTGGATCAATTTCCAATCATTTGGAAGACATCTCAATACCAAAAAATATAAGTTATCATTGGATAACAATACACTTTTTAAGGTTAATATAATACTTTTCTTATAGAAGTTCTTGCAAAGAAAAATGATCTTTATATTGTGCCTTTAATATACTATAAATGAGGATGTTTTTAAATTAACTAACTAAAAACTCTCCTATTGATGGTTGGTTTATAATCCTCATAAAAGTTGTAGGCGCATTAACCTGATCAATTGACATGACCAATCCTTTATACATGCCATCAAGTGTCTTAAAAATCATTGTACATTGATCTTCAGGGTAAATCCTGATTTGATGGTACCTGCTTTTGAGATCAATATTTGAGGGGAGCAGGGCTTCTAAAATTCAATCAAACATGTAAAAACAAAGAAGCATGGACCTACATCTTATCATAAATTTGTTGAGGGATTTACTTTTGATGTACATTTCCATGAGCCATCTTTATTTGTGGTCAATAATATAGGCACAATATAATGACTCAAACTCTCATTTATTAATTCTTTTGATAAAAGTCTTTAACTTGTCGTTTTAGGCTAGCATGATCTGGCTGATCCTATAGTCAAGAATATATTGAATTTGTGCACTTGGAACAAGATTAATTGCAATTTGAATGTCACTCAATGGGGCTAACTCTTACTGGAGCAAGATAGGGTGTACAATGTATAATCTGCTTTTGTTCTTTCCGGGCACCCCCTTGGATGAAGTTAGGTTTCTTGTTCGAAAATTAATATATCTTGCTAATTTTAATCTTCATTTTGTTACTCTGTATGATTCCTATCCTACTAGACTCCAATCTATATTATAACGCAATTTAGATTAGTTAAGATGCTTGAAATTGTTTTATTCTCTGATTTAGCTTTTGTTTCTATAATATTTATGTTCATTCATTAATATCAGTTGCCTTCTGAAATTCAGCCTCTGATAATTAAAATCAATTTTTCATCTTTCACAGGACCAAAAGTGCATAGTTTTCAATTGGTCCCTAGCGACAGCAATAACTGTTGTGAGAAGTGTTACCGATTTCATTTATTTTATGCATATGCTTCTTCAGGTAATCGTTCAGCGACTACAGCGCATTCGCTTCTCTCTTGGAATGCCTAAATATTTATCTGACACCATGATTTAGTTTATCAATTATGTTGCCACTTTTTGGGTTACTTTGTGCTTGGTTGAATGACCATATTCTCAGATTAGGTTGAGTATTCCCAAAAAAAAAAGAAAAAAAAAAGAAAAAAAAAATAAGTTTGATGTTCCATGACTTAATATCTATTGGATTTTTCTTGGGAAAACATACTGGGTTTGTTTGAAATTATCCAACTATATCGTGTGGGATGAAAGATTGGAGAAACCCAGGTTCATTAAATGGAAAACCTGCCTAGATGAAAATATTAACTGGCATGAGTGGAAGAGTATAAAGAATAAAAGTAATTTTGTCCCTCTCCTTCCCCTCATCTTTGCCTCGCAAAACAATATCAAACTAAGATGCCTTTGGTTGATTTCATAATGCATTGTGTCTTCTATACATTCTGTTAGTTCTTGTTGTCTTGCTTTAGTTCTTGCTTGTATTTCACAATTGCTTTCTAGCATGGATAATTTTACCATGCTATTACAATTAGTGCTTTAGAATTATGGAAAAATATGTCTAGATTCATAAAATTATGGTATTTTCTCCTGTTTGAAATTTGAACCCTTCATTTATCTGAATCAACAAAAGCAATTTAGCCTTTTCTTTCTGTAGGTCACAAAATAACATTATAATAGTCATGGCCCAGTTTTTGTGGATGTACTTTTCTTTTTCAGGTTTAACTAATATTCTATCAGTGCGTTCTGGTAGTATTGGTAAACTGGATGCTTTATGCTTTTCCTCCCTGGTCATTCATCCTGGATGTGAAATGAGTGATTCATCTGCTTCTTTTTTGCTGCTCTGTTTAATGATAACCTGCACCTATAGTTACTTAATCGGGAAGGAGATGCTGGTCCAATATCTTAGAAAATGGCATTTTGATGCCAATTACTTGGATTTGTTAGTATTTCAATTGTCAATCAGATGTTAAGACTTGTGAACTTTGTTCTAAATGAAAGTGTTTTCATTGATATTTAATCTTCTTTTTAGTTTGCAATTATCTGGTTTTTTTCCCATTAGATATTTTGAAATCTTTTGTTCGTGTTATGCTTGTTTTATTTAATAGAAACTATGAGAAGAAGCATTACTCATTTCCTTTATTTATCCTTACGGGATATATTTATTTAAATATACCAAAAATACTTGTCTTTCTCCAAGTTGCTAGGCTTATATTGAATCATTTGCTGCAGTTTAGGTTGGCATATGTTGCTCCTGAGTCAAGAGTGGTTGGTGCTGGGGATTTGGTTGATCAACCAAAGAAAATTGCGATGCATTATCTTCGTGGCTATTTTCTGTTGGACTTATTTGTTGTTTTACCCCTTCCTCAGGTGAATTATTCAACCTTATTTGTTACTACTGTTTGTTGGGTAATCATGGGATGCATTTTGTGAGGATAGAAATAGTAGGATGAACTTTCAGCTATACATACTAATTTTATATGAAGTTTTTCACATAATTCTATTTGAATCTGTGAAATCTTGTATTGAATTTTGTTAATGCACATTCTCTCTAAGATGAAGATCCATTTTTTTCTTCTGCTGCCAGGACTTGGAATTGTATTTACCTAACTGCATGATGCTATTCTTTGTTTTTCACATTAATTCAAAGGGAAAAATAACTTTTTTCCTCCATTGTTCCCATCTGTGTAATATCAGGATGCAATGTGCTTCAATGACAAATAGTGTTTAGTATTTCATTTGATGCTTCATTTATTGATTCTTAGCTAGTAAAGATTGCATAAAATATTACTGTGGCATAAGGAGAACAATTACATGAGAGAATGTGTGTTTGAAACATCAATCGAGGAAAAGCTGGTAGAAACTCGATAGAGAGAATTTAGGCATATAAAATGCATGAGAAAATGTGCTTTTCAAGGAGGTAAGTAAGCAACTGTGGAACGGATAAGTAGGATAAAATCTCTGGAGTAAACTTATCTGGATAGAACCTAGCTGTTAATGAAGATTCAAATCAGCTTGAATTTTGGTTTAAGGCTAAGGTTGATGGTGTTGAATGTTTGCATTGCCAGAATCAGATTGTTCATTTGGTTACATAATCATTTAAATTGTTTTATACTGATTTGAAAAAACAAACTATTTGCACCTAGGTTTTGCTTCTCTTACTCATCTCTTTGATCTTCTGTACTGTAGCTGATGAATGCCCTTAAAATTTGTCTTCATTACAGGTTATGATATTGGTAGTTATACCAAAATATGTTGGAACATCATCTGCTAACTATGCAAAAAACCTTTTAAGATTTACAGTTCTTCTTCAATATGTACCTAGAATCATCAGGTTTCTTCCTCTTCTGGCTGGTCAGTCTGCAAGTGGTTTCATATTTGAGTCAGCTTGGGCCAATTTTGTTATTAATCTTCTCATGTTTGTATTGGCTGGACATGTTGTGGGTTCATGTTGGTATCTCTTTGGTTTACAGGTTAGTTCGGGTGTATCCCACTTTTAATTCATTTGTTATTTATTGTTCTTTTTATTGAATGAATGGATGGAGAAGCAAGTATAGTAATATTTCATTCATTATAATTGATTATTCTCTACCTAAAGCCATTATCTTCTCAGAGCTTTTGTGCCTTTGCATATGATGTTATACGTACGTTTTATGACCTCTGTGTGATTCAAGCAGTAAGACTTTGATCATATAAAATGCATTATGTGATGAAAATAATTTCTTAAATAAAGATGATGAATTTAAGGAATGATCTATGGCAATAAATTATTAGATGATAGATTTAAGTGAAAAGTCATTTTGGAAGAGCTTGATGAATAAACTAATAATATGCTATAGATTGATCCAAAAAAGTTAATTGAATTTATTTAAAAAAATATGCTTTAAAGGCAAAATTTTATGTTCAGATGAGATGCATATTAAGATTTGGAGAGTTATAAATGATATTGCAATGATTTTTTTCAACATATTTTTTCAATAAAATTTAAATGCCGAATTGGAGAATAAAGGCCTATTTGGTTCATGCTTAAGCATTCCAAGGAAAGGATAAGCTTAGTATGAAAAGAGAAGAGATAAAGTTAGGTAGAGTTGAGCCATTTGATTGCATGACAAGATTAGCTAACTTATGCTCAAATTCTTTGTAGTTTTAAGATTACATTTATTGACTTTATAGAAATACTCTTTAAGAAAGAAATTTGAAACAAACAAATCTTAAGAAAAAAATTTGCGAATAAGATCCGACCTATCTTTCGTTGGCTTAATCAATTTCATTGCCACTAATTTCACCACCCTAAAATAAAAATAAAAAAAGATAAAATAAACTCTTTCTATCTTGTTAATAGTTCACATTTGATTTTCTTTTTCTCTCTTGTCCAGTCTCATAGAGCTAATTGGACTCAATTCTACACGAAGACACATTATTGGTTTGAGCTCACATTTTGCATTCTCCCTCTCTCTTTGTTGTTTTTATCTTGCTTGAAAGCTGCCCTTGCTTCCGGCTGCCTTCGTACATATCCGCTATACTGCTACTTGCGACCAACAAGAGCCCCGTCCTTTGACCATCTATGGCTCAAGGCAGGTGACCATTGCTTGTGTTGTTGGTCTTGGCTTTGCTCAGGCTCGCAGTTTTGCTTTCTTGTTGTCACGACCCAAATTTGGGTTTGGAATTAACCAAGACGACAATAGACGGTTGATCGGTGAAAGTAAGTTTTATATTTATTCAATTTTTATCATTAACAATTTAATATAAAAAAAATGAAAGTGTCATCAAAGAAAGCAATTTAATTATCTTTTTGGTTGCCGATCTCACTTTCTATACCCATTATCTCCACTAGTATTCATCTCAGTCAAAATCTTAAACTTAAAAATATTAAAACAACATAACGAGTTATCAAAGATGATCCAATAGAGCAATCACACTTCTAAACTACATTACCTTAAAGAAAAAAATAAGAACATGTATGATGATCTTTCATATTTAATTACCAAAAATTAATATTATAATCTAATGCATGTTTACTTCATATTTGCTCAATAGAAATAATCTAAAACTCTATATTCATCAACTTTATTTTTACTTTTACTTTATACTCTTAACTTTCATATGTTTCATGAGAGCATCTTTAAAATATTACCTAACACATTCTTGACTGATATTATTCCTTCGACACAACGGTTTACGATCTAAATTACATAATCCTCTCATGTGGATCGGTGCCTACTTGCCCCTCATCGATATTCTCTCGTCGGAACAACGGCTAGCGATCTAAACATTACAATTGTCTTTGGTGGTCGGATAACATTTATGTGCATGAGTATATTGGTGTGCATTGCTAGTGCCATAAAAGGTGACGCAGGCGTCTTTCGCGCTTGTACGTGATGCCGGGTTTCACGTGACCAAGCAGACATCTGCTTGCTCACTTGGACCGAACCGTTCCAATCTTTTTTGTGTTGTAGAGTTGATTGTTCCTCATGTGTCACTTCTAGTTATCCTATTATTTATATATTTGCGTTTATGATGTTATAGAGTTACTTTTTGGTGTGTTTTTTATCGGGACAACCATCAGTGTCTTGACCAATCCCCTTCCGATCACCACCATCGCCCCGAGATCCAGCCTAATTTGAGTTGGAATTTTTTATTTTCTTGTGTTGTATCTGTTGTTATTTTCATTTCAATGAGTTGGCTGCATCCGCTTATTGTCATTTCAATAATAGTATTTGTTTGCTTATTTTTGTTAGGGTTAACTATTATATCAAGGGGTGAACTCTTAACGTGCACATAGAAAACACTTGTACATATATACATACTATTTTCATTCCTCATAACATGCATTACTTTCTTATGTAACACTTTGTAATAATCTACTCATGAATAATTGCACATTTTATATATTCAAAAGAGCATGCAATAGTGTAATACCTTTATATATTGACCATTATTATACAACTGTTTATGCAGAACTCTTAGCATGCATACTTCTTAAGGTCATGTAATAGTATGCTATATGCTTTTCTATTAGAATCTAAATATCATATAATGATATGACATCTTAGGAAAATAATTGTGTAACAATATAACGTGCATACATCATCTCTATCCATATGAAGAGTCAATTGTAGTTTATTTTCATTGATATAGAGCATAAAAGAGAACAAATGAAGTCAAGGTTAGCTTCAATAGAAATGTTACTAGAACTTGGAAACATGATTACTAATCTCAATCTTTTGTTGATGATTCGTGTCACCCTGAACCTTTAATGCACTAATGCCAATCTCGTTCTCACCCTATCGTTTAGTTTGATGATTCAACCAATTTTAATCACTGATATTAATTCCTATATTTTATTGAAAGTTAATACCATTTAATTAATCAAACATTACAAATTTTACAAATAAAAATACAACCCTACCTTCATTGTTTCCACTATGGTTGCTCCTTTTTCGACCACAATTCTGTCTAGCATTCCCTTTTCCTTTTTGATTTTTAATAACTCTAAAAATTCATATTAACGCTTAATATAAGTTTAATTTAATACATTTAACCAATTCCATGAAAAGAAGAAGCCCTAACCTTTATCTTCCTCAGTTCAATGTGGTTCAACCAACTCCCGCACAAAGAAATCACTAGGATTGTCTCTACTTGCACGCTAAAAACCACACGAACCTTTTTCCCTTCTCTCGCACGCTAGGGCTTCCTCTCCTCCTCTATTTGAACCCGTACATACAGTCACAAGGCTTTTGCTTTGCTTGAGAAGCCCCCCGTACGAAGCCTCTTGTGGTTCAACAACAACACGAGAAGCTTCCTCTTCTTTATGCAAGACACACAAGCCGCTTGTTTCTTCGTCGCTCGTGGCGCTGCCTTGCCTTTCCTGTACGTCGTGTCGTCAACATTTCTTCTACTTCATGCACAAAATACCCTCGACGCCATCTTCTTGCAAGCAACGTTGAATCTCCAGTATGAGAAATATGCGATCTCTCCTTTTCCTTCTTCTACTCTCGTTTTCTGATTGGTTCATCTCTAATTGCTTCGAATTGAGATGCTTGATTCGTTAAAACAAGATTTTTGAGAAGGTTATGCTCGAATAAACCCAAGCCGATTAAAATTTCTTTTCTTTTATTTCATTTTATTATATTTTTCAGTTATTAAATATATTTAAGTACATATATTACAATCTCACCACCTTATAAAATTTCATTCTTGAAATTTATTACTTTCCACAAGTTAATCATTATGTATATGAAACATAAAGTGATAACAATTCTATTTCTTTTTGAGTGATAATAAATCCAACATCTGAAATAAGATCATTTGGCTATATAATCTCCAAACAATTGAAATATGATAAAATATCTAATACAACATTTGACTTATAAAATAAAAGTACATAATGATACTCAACACAAGACAACCGGAACAACCAAATGAAATAAAATATAACACTCAAAAAACGTATATCATCAGCATCAGTAGCAACAAGTTCTCTTCAAACAAGTTAAGGAGCAGACTCTTGGTCGATTGTTCTGCCTTGATTGCATTTTCTGAGACACTAAACCGACTTCTGTTATCTTTTGCTGTCCACTCTTGGAATTAGATCTCTCTTGAAAATTCTTTTGAATGATACCCTTTTCTGAGTTGGCACTTGATGTTTATATATGTAGAATTATGGCAGTTACTAATATGATTTTCAAACTGTGTGCATAAGCAACATACTTTATAACCAAATAAACATTAATCACTATTTAGCTTCCCATACTCAACACAAAACTCTGTAGTGCTGCCACCAACCTACCTATTAACTCCATCAACATATAACTTTATTTTCTTCCCATTAGATTTTCTAGAATGAGTTGTTGGTGACACTTATATGCTCTTTCTGTTCAATAAATCCCTACACTTTTGGGCCCCCTCACAATCAATTTACACTCGTCTAGCTCTTTCTACTAGCACTTAATAGTCTTCAATCCCAAGTGCCACTAATGACTGTTTGATTGAATCATTCGATCCAGAATGGAACTTGTGACATTTCTTCTCTGCATTTGGAACGAGTTGTGGTACATATTTTTAATGCATAGTAAACTCCTCTCCATACTTCATGACCGATCTATCTCCTTGCACCAACCTAAGAAATATATCCTGCATTTCTCTCTTGGTTGATAGTGGTATAAAATAATCTCTAAAGCTTCTCACAAACTCCTACCACTGTACCAAGTGGCTAGATCAACCATCAAATTTCTCCTGTAATTGCTTTTGCCACTATCTCTCAGCTTTCCCCTCAAACGTAAATGTAGCAAGGTAACTCTCATCTCTGATGGATAGGTTGTATCGTCTATAATTTTCTACACCCTCATCAGTCAGTTTTTAGCTTCCATTGGCCCTCCTGTTCATAAAAAAAAATTGTGGTCTCATATCCTGAAAAAATTCAAATACTTATCCATCTTTATTTCTCCACTGCTACTAGCTTGACGTTTAAAATTCTTGATCATTTTTGTCGCAACAGTCATTATTTCAGTAAATGCATCAGTATTGACTGTAATATTCTGGAATATTTTGAGCTTTTACAATATCATTTTTGACTTCTTCCTCTTGATTTTTCATAATTATGAAATAAAAGCAGAACAATCTAATTAGAATTAGTAAAAATTTTCATTTATACTATTTATAACTTAATTAAATCGTTGTAATGACTCTTTCATTAAGATTCATATTGTTTAATTTGAGCATGGTTTTGATATCACTTTTGTCATGACCTGACCTGAGATTTGAAATTAACCAAGGTGAGAATGGATGATTAGATTATAAAATTAATTTTTCTATTATTCAATTTTTATCACAAACATTTTAATATAAAAAATATTTAATGAAAGAGCAACTAAATAAATAATTTAATTAACAAATAAAAATTTATTTTTCCTGATGCTGATCTCACATTCTATACACATTATCTCATATAGTATTCATCTTATGTAAAATATTAAAGCTGAAAAAAAAATATTAAAATATTATAATGAGTTATTTAAGATAACACACTAGAGCTATCACATCTCTAAATTACATTACCTTGGGGAAAATAGAATAATATGTATGATGATCCTTTATATTTCATCATCAAAATTTATATACTAATGTAATGCATTATTCTTAACATTTTCTAATTACAAATAATCTAAAACTATATATGCATTAACTTTAAATTTTATTTTACTTTATAACTCTCAAATCGATTTCAGGAGTTTCATGAAAAACACAATCTAACAATCCTAAGCGTTATTATTCCATCAGTACAGTGGTTTGTGATCTAAATTACACAATTTTCTGAGTTTAAAATGTGTCTACTCGACCTTGAATAATATTCTCATGTTGGCACAGCAGTTTGCTATTTAAATATCATAATTTTTTTTGTGGTAGGATAACATCTGCGCGAGTAGGTACTGTTACATCCCGATTAAGAATTTATAATTAATTAAGGCAGAAACAAACAGTCGGATAATAGAAATTAGTTTTATATTATTCTAATTCTATCACTAACAATTTAATATTGAAATTTTCATAAAAGAGTCAATAAAGTAATTTAATTAACAAGTAAAAATTTTACTTTTTTGGTTGTTGTTTTTGCCTCCTGTACATATAAGCTCATATAGTTTCATCTTATTTAAAAGCTTAAACTTGAAAAGTTATTAAAACAATGTAATGAGTCATCAAAAATAATTTAGTTGAGCAATCACCCTTCTAGATTATAACAACTCAAAAAAAAAAGAAGTAATATGCATGTTGATCTTTTATATTTCACTACAGAAGATCTTATAATAATCTAATTTTAACTGAATATTATAAAGTATTTAAAACACATTCCACCAGCATGCCATTCTCGCCCAAAGGTGCCACCCTGGAGCAACCTTGGCCGAGCAAAACAGAAGACGAAAAGGGCACAGAGGAGGGGGAAGAAGACAAAACTCAATCAAATCTCTCTTCAACAGCAAAAGAAGAACAAGGAAAGCTCAAACACCAAACCCAAGAATTTCAAGAATAAATTTTAGCAGGGTCTCCTCCTCTCCCAAAATTTTCGACATATTCAGTTCTAAAAAAGCCCAAATCTCCAAATGCAAGAGCTAAAAATCCCAAAAAACCAAAACGTATGGGATCCATTTCGAATTTCCATTTCTAAATCATAACAAGAAACCTAAAAGCTTCAAAGTTGTCTTTTAGCCCTCAAAAA
Source organism: Phalaenopsis equestris (assembly GCF_001263595.1). Classification (NCBI taxonomy): domain Eukaryota; kingdom Viridiplantae; phylum Streptophyta; class Magnoliopsida; order Asparagales; family Orchidaceae; genus Phalaenopsis; species Phalaenopsis equestris. The sequence goes on along the minus strand of NW_018251151.1, from coordinate 140,870 downwards.
AATCAAAGGAACACCAAAAAAAACCTTTCAGCTGCATATAGATCGGTAAAGGAGAGCAAAGGAGTGCGGCGATCTCACCAGAAGTTTACGCACGAGATCGGTGAAGGAGATCATGAGGGAGAGCGCGAGAGAGAAACCAGGGGCACAAGAGGAAAATAACGCATGATAAGCCCTAGCCAACGCCGAACGGAACCAGACCCCCGCGTCCGATGGATAGAACAAATATCGGCCCGCGATTATCTACAATTCCAAAATGCTCTTACGAACGCCCAAACAAACGATGCGAAAACACCGCCGCAGCAAAATAATCTGCCCCAAACGGGGCCTTAGTTGAAGTTTTGATAGTCAAATTAAAGATGAATACTTAAATAAAGCTTCTATAAGTAAACAAAGTCAGATAAGTAAATAAGAGATTAAGTAAGCGTATTTATTGATAAGCTTATGATTATATTTTTACGATATTGTATGTAGCTAATTATTGAAAACAAAAATTAAATGTGCTTGAAACAAGCCATACAACTTTGAGGTAAATACTCGTACTTTTAATATATAGTAATAATTTAATTTTTTTATTATTTGGTAGTTAATGAACTTTCACAGGCTTTATCTGATTGAAATATTCTTTTGTTTATCAGTCATATTGCTAAGAATATTTGTAGCTACTTACTATCATGCATTGGCGTATGCTTTATATAATATGCTAAATTGTATGCGATGAGCACATGAATGATATGTTTATTTTGGTTGCTTGTATGTGTATGACTGAATATGATGAAATCACCTATTGATCATACTAGTGGGGGGACACTAAGGTATCGGTGCTCGTATATGGAAAATGATATTGATATTGAAGTACCTTAATTGGTGCAAACTTTTAGGCTCTTCTGACGATTGTACATATATAAAATGATATTGTTATAATATTGATATAGTAAAATTCATTAATAACATTAAAATTATTAATATTGATTTATTAAAAAATTTAACTGTCATGCATTTTATTTTCTTTTCATTGTATTGTTGTAGTTTAAGAATATGAGTATTCATTGACTCATTTGACTTATTTTTATTTTAAATTAATTTTTCAGGTTAATTAAACGATTAATGATGAATGTTAGAAAAGATAACGTTACAATACGTGAACAACCAACAATGAGAACGTTTAACCTATTGTTCCAATTTAATTTGATTAGTGTCTCTTTCATTTATTAAGTTGTAGACGAATAAAAAAAATTTAGTTTCCACTGTCTCTTTCATTTATTAAGTTGTAGACGAATATAAAAAATTTAGTTTCCACTGTCCGACCGTCTGGTCCCGTTTTGGTTAATTTCAAGCCCCGGGCCGGATCATGACAAAATCTGATTACTGACCTCGATCTTTTGTTGACGATTATTGTCACGCTGAAAGTTCAATGCACGAATGCCGATCCTAATCTCACCTAGTAGTTTAGTTTAATTGTTCGACCAATTTTAATAACTAATATTAATTCTCATAAATTAAGATAATTTAATAACATTTATTTATTTAAACATTGCAATTTATATAAATACAAACACAACCTTACCTTCACCGTTTTCACTATCATTGCTCCTTTCTTGATCACAATTTCATCTATCATTTCGCTTTTTTTTAAAATTTTTAATAGCTCTAAAAATTCATATTAACACTTAATATAAGTTTAATTTAATATATTTAACCAATCCAATACAAATAACAAAAGCCCTCACCCTTACCTTCCTCAGTTCAACATGATTAGGCCAATTCCCGCACTAAGAAACCACCTGGTTCATCTTTATCTGCACACTAAGAGCTGCATGAAGCTTCCTTCTCTTGCACACTAGAACTTCCTCTCCTTCTCTATTCGAACCTGCACGTAGAGTCGCTAGGCTTCTGCATTGCTTGATATGCCCCCCGTACGAAGCCGCTTTTGGTTTGACAACAACAACACATGAGGCTTCGTCTCTCATGTGAGGAGTCACCGACTGCTTTGTCATCCTCCCTTTGAACGACTAGGGCAAGACGTCGAATCTCAGGTCGCGTGTGGGAAGATATGATAAAGCCGTTCGAGTCTGTGCCCTACTGCATCACAGCCGTTCGCGTTTGCGCCCGACAGTTCACATCTGCTGCTTTCTGTTAGACGCCTGCGGCGTCGTCTTGTCGTGGTTCGCGCGGTTTTGTTGAACTAAGGTTTCGACTCTTCTGCAGTTCTGTCTGCGGCAGTGCCTCGACCTCTTTGGCACTTTGTCCGATTTGCAAAGCTTCTGGATGGAGCTTCTTTCATCTTCAGGTGGTGAACCTGACAACTTTCTTTGCCCACGTTGTGGGTAATCCTCAGGGAGAGACGGTGGTTTTGTTCCCTTCAATTTATAAGGAAAATCGTGATGGTACAGGTGGTTGCCCTTTCATTAAGAATGCAAGCAGAAAAAGTGAGAAGACCACTCTTTTTCTTAGAGTCAAAAATTTCAACCTTGACTGACAAATTTAAGTTTACTCTCATTGGAAAATTTCAGTGGGGACACCCACCTATGGAGGTTATCAGGAAAAATTTTGATTACATCAAATTAGCATAAAAGTAAAAAGTGGGGCTCATGGATGAGAGACATGTTTTGATTCAGTTTGATTCAGTTAACCGTGCTTTGATTCAGTTAACCGTGCCTGAAGACTACACTCGAATTTTCTTCAAAAAATATCTTAACATTGCTGGTAAATCTATAAAGCTACTCAAGTGGTCTCCTAATTTCCACCCAAATCATGAAACTACCACTGTATCGGTATGATTTAGTTTTACCTGGTCTCAAGTTGCATTTTTTTCACCATCAGGTTCTCTACTCTCTTTGGGTCATTCTTGGAGATCCCTTGAAACTAGATCTGTCTACTTTCAACCTAACCAGACCCTCGGTGACCATAATACTTGTGGAAAGGGATATTACTTTACCTGATGTTACTGAAGTCTGGCTGAGCACAACCCATAATGGTTATTGGCAACAAATCGTCATGGAGCACAGACCCCCATATTGTACCCACTGTAAGATGTTTGGTCATGTCTTTGATGAATGCCACAAGTTTCATCCAAATTTGAAATCTAAGCTTTAAGTGAATGAGGATGGGTCTAACACCACAGCTCTAGACATTTTAGTTCCATCTGGGGAGGATACTACCATACATGTGGTGTCTATTGTCCCAGAGGAACCCCCAAATGACACAGCTGTTACTGTTACTGCGAGTGATGTGATGTTGACACCTTCAAACCCCATAAAAAATAATACTGATGGACTATTACCTACAAATGATAGTGTCAGACTGATAATCAAGAGAGCCTCATAGCTCCACTACTTCAGGAAGTATCCGGTATAGAGGCAACTCATTCTTCACATATACTAGAACCTATTGTGGGTAATACGATTGGTAATCCTTCTGCTTCAGTTCTACCACACCATCAGACTGATTTTTCGGAAGAGGAATCACAAGTCTATTCTAGGAGGAAGAAGAAGAGTAGGCCGACTCCAGCTCGGGAACATATTGGATGATACATTGGTTACTACTGACAATGACAATCATCTTACCAGCTTATTAGCTTGCTCTTACCCTAGAACTAGAGGCAGAGGCAAGACCAAATTAGGTCACCCTTGAGCCACCTGATACTATATATTTATGCACTGTTAGGTTTTTTATTTTAGTATCTAATGTATTTTTCTGTTTTTTTTTCTAGTTTTGGAAACATTTGTGAGTTTTTGTGTGGGCAGGGTGTCATGCTTGGGCCCTCCCACATATTGCATCTGTATCTTTCTTTCTATTTAATATATTAGCCTTTTTGGGCTTTAAAATATATATACATATATATATACATATATATACATATATATATATATATATCTATCTATTTATAGACACACGGTTATTGCACTTCTTCTCGCTCATTGACGCGCCCACTCCTCTGTCTTTCTCTTATCGATTGTTTACTTGCATGAGTTTGCTCACTGCTCCCATGCTGGTTTATGTTGGTGAACTGCACAGTGATCGATTCCTCTCCCATTCATCATTTGTTCCTCTGCTCTCACCTTGATTTCATGTTGTCATAGCTTCGTTTCTGCTAGAGATCTCGCATATGGGTGCTCTTTCGATATCCTTGCTCGATTTTCGCATCTCTTGTTTTCTGTTTCATTCTTTTTGTTAGTATCTCTTATAAAGATGAATAGATTCCACCTGCTCTTTTTATTCGTGCTCCGCTTTCTAAGTTTCATCTTCTTCCTATTGGTCATCCTTCTCTTCAAAAATATGAGCCAGCAATGACAAGTGTCAAATTTCTTGACTGCATGAACTATGTGGATTATAGCATTGAGCAACGATGTAATTGATAGCCTAGTTAAATATGACACAAAAAAGCATATTAGGGAGGATTTCTGACTAGACTAGGAGGGTTAGATTAAGAAATAATTATATGTTAGGGTTTAGCCAGTGGAATCTATTGAAGTTAGCGTAGTAGAAAATAGATTTAGGTTGTATCTATTGTGTATGGTATGAGTTCCACCAATAAAATGCGTAGCTGAAATTTATATAGAAGGATTATGAAGGAAAACTGCATAAAATAGATTGAACCTTAAGAAATACTTAAAAGGAATGAATAGGTGTAACTGTTTATAAAGGAAATTGGATGGCTGTGACGAGACTAATGATAATGATGATGTTTTTAAATGTTTGGAGGCTGTTGCGATCAATTTTTATTTTTGTTTATTTTTTCTTTTTGTTTTATTTTGTTTATGTTTTTATTTAAATTGAAACAAGTTTGGTACGTTATAACTAGTGTTATAAAAGGGAAAAGCGCAATGCGATGCACAAGGCTTTAAAGCACAGAGTGAAGCAACACTTTTAATAACCAAAATGCTCAAAGTTGTATAAAATTATTAATGTATAAATACCTTCATGAGCAAATATAAAACATGGATTGGTAAGTATTTATGTAAATATTGAAGTTTAGGTTTTAGATATATAGTTATGTACATAAAAAGGAATTGAGTGGCCAAACTGTTGAAGAAAAGCCCACTCCTTTTTCATGCATGGATAAGGTAATATTTATGCATGTAGAAACTTAAAAATAAAGCAAACAAGATGCTATTATCAAGAAAAATCTAATAACGAAATGAATACATTAGGGACAGCAAAAGTCGAACAAAAAGCTTGCTCCCTCGAGCTTTACGTCAAATCATTGAGGATGATGCTCGGACACCTCGAACTGTTGAACACCGATGTTTGCCCTGCCTAACTTCGAACTCTAGGTCGAAATCAAATTGTCGAAGGTGAGGATGGGACGCCACGAGCTGTCGACCATAAACATCTACTCCTACTTCACTTATAACCCTAGGTCGAAGACGAACACTAGAAGAAGTTGTTCTAGCTCCTCGAACTGTTGAAGACGATGACACCTTGAACTCTCGAACACTTGGTCTGCTCATGAACTTCTTCGAAACCTAAATTTTCTGTCAAACACTTTTATTTCTCTCATTATCATTGAACCGATCCGCTTTGGTTCAGCCCCAAACCGGGCTTCAAGCCCGAATCGTGTGCTTCATTAGGACATGCCGCTCGATATTGAAGTGAAGCGTGTGACAAATGAATTTATTTGCTATGCGCTTGAAGCGCACTCCGATGTGTGCGTTTAAAACATTGATTATAATATGTTTAGTTGTTTTTAAAGACACTCAAAACAAATTTTAGGCTTTCTTTATTTTCCAATAAAAACAAAAAGTCTTTATCCCCCTAAGTGGGGCGGCTACATGAATCCTTTTTTCTTATTGCATCCTATTAATTGTCATATTTTCATTGAATTCTAAAAGATTAAGATCATTTTTTTATGCAGCATGCCCAAGTCTTGTTTGTTCTACCTCTGCATTTCTTAACATACATCGAATCTAAACTTCTACTCTTCTAATAGGATCATCGGATAGTCGATGTTTAATGTGACCAAATCATCTGAGACGACTTTCTGTTTTTTGTCTGCCACTAGAGATACACCAAACCTATCATGAATATATTCATTTCGTACTTTGTCTCTAAGTGTTAAGCCACTCTTCTACCGAAGCATTTTCATCTCAGCAAAACTTAACTTTATTTTATGCTTCTTTAACATTCTGTGGCATAGAGCATTGCATGTCTCACCACCATCTTATAAAATTTTCCTTTCAGTTTGATCGGTATTTTTCTATCACACAATATATCTGATGCATTTCTCCACTTCAACCAACCTGAATTCTGCTAATCACATTCCCATTTATATCACCATCACTTTGAAAAATAGACCCAATATATCTAAAATGATCAAACCTTTTAATTAGTTGATCACTCATTGTTTCTGCTGTCAGTAGAGCTACTACTACTAAAAATACATTCCATGTATTTAGTTTTAGATCTACTCAAACGAATGTCTTTAGACTCCAATGCAAGCCTCTATAATTTAATTTTTTCCTGAATTCTTTCTCTAATCTTATCTACAAGAAGGATATTATCAGCCAAAAAACATACACCAAGGTACATCCTTTTGTAAATGTCCAGTAAGAGCATTCATAACTAAAGTAAAAAGATATGGCTTAAAGCCGTCCCTAATGTAATCCAATTGAAATAGGAAAATAATTGGTTAATCCCCCTTCTTTTCGAACATAAGAAACAACTTTAGTATGAATATCTTTAAGGACTTGAATATAAGTCATATTAACACTTTTTCTCTAGAACTCTATAAAGGACTTTGCTTGGAACCTTATTGTAAGCTTTTTCCAAATAAATAAAAATCAAATGTAGATCCTCCTTATTCTCTTTGTACCTCTCCATCAAATCTTTCAATAAATATATAGCTTCCGTAGTACACTTGTCCCGCATAAATCCAAAGTAAAATGAGAAATTTTTGTATATGAGAAATTGAAATTTTTGTATCACGTCTTAACATATGTTCAATTACCCTCTCCCATAATTTTGAAGTATGACACATCAACTTAATTCCTCTATAATTTGCACACTCTTTTGCATCCCCTTTTTTCTTTATATTTTCAAACTTCAATTGGAATATCATCAGATCCTACTGATTTTTTACTCTTGGTTTTCTTTAAATTTTGCTCAACTTTTTAACTAATACAACGGTAAAAATAAATCATATTATTTTTATTAATGATATTAAGACCATTAAGGTCGATCGTATTATCAGAAATTTCATTGAAAAGTTTATCAAAATAGTTCACTCACTTATGTTGAATTTCTTTTTCTAAGAAAAGTTATTTTAATTTTCTTTTTTAGTACACTTTACTTGAATTAAAACTTGATTTTTATTTTCTTTGTTTGACTAGTTTATGCATATATTTTTGACCCTATTTAGTACCTAATCTATTATAAAGATTTCTAAAAGCAGAATTTTTAGTTTCAACGTAAAAGACAATGAGTTTTATGAGTGTACTTCAAGATTTTAATATTTGGGATGTTTATGAAGAAGCAATTCTATGTGGGATAAAGTAACAACCACTATTAAACAAGTGACAAAAGATATACTTGGAGAATTAAAAGAAAAATTTTTTATAAATAAAAATAGTTCGTGGTGAAATAATAATGTGCAAGAAACAATAAAATTTAAAAATTTGTGTTATAAAAATTGGTTTAATTGTAAAAACTTAGAGAACTGTGAAAAATATAAGGTGACCCATCTAATTTTATGATAATATTTTCTTGTATTTCTTATTTTCATTTTAAAATCTAGAGCTAATAATCGATGTTGAGTACTTAAATTTTCATTTGAAATGACCTTACAATCTTTACACGCTTGACAATGTCTTTTTCTTATAAGAAAAGAATCAATTTGTGTCTTTTTAGATATATTCTTATAAGTAATAATTTGCTCATTTCTTTTCTTAAATAGAATATTAGTAATACCAAAATCACACGCTAAAGAAAAATCTAATATAGTTATACCTTCATTAATCACTCCAAAATCATAGTCAACATAATTTTTTCTAAATTCATCTAGTAGTTATACCCTTAGTAATTTTCAGGAGGGTTGCATTTTTTTGGATCCTCTAGTAGTTATAGACTTCTAATTACAATTTGCTTTTAGGATGCCTTTATTCTTCCTTACTATTTTATTTTTGTTAAATTTCGAATTCAAATCAAAGTGCCGCATGGAAAGTGTTTTTGTTGAAGGGTGCAGATTCTTCTTTTCAACATTTATGCTTATATTGTAACTGTAAAATTTTCTTTGGGTTTTCATGGAAGTAAAGAAATAAGAGTTATTTCATCAAAATTCTCAGTAATTTATCTTGATTTTCGTCTTCCTTTCAGAGAGTGAACCAATGTTTAAAGAATGCATGCTCTGATTCAGGGATACCTTTATGCCTTTCATTTATTGATTGTGGGAGTGGGAACTTTGATGAAAAATTGGATTCTCGTTCGGACAGGTCAGATTGGCAAAATAACACAAATGCTAGTGCTTGCTTCTCTAAGGATGGAGCTTTTCAGTATGGAATTTATGTACAAGCCGTTAATCTGATCACCGAAAATAGTGTGGTTACACGATATTTGTATTCCTTGTTTTGGGGATTCCAGGTATATTTCTTCTATTTTTTGCTTCGTATGCTGAACCAATGTTTTTATATGGAGAAGTTCATTTCAGTAGAGGGGCCTAAATGTCTATTATCAGCATGGTATATTAGATTTCAGTTTTGACACCTCTAGACATTGTGTCCTTTCATGCTTCTGAATTTTTAGTTAGTATTAATGCGTTAAAATTTCTGGAAACATTTGAATACAAAACTATACATATTTGTCTTTTATTATATCTATTGGATTCAGAACACTGTAGTGACACTAGAACCTTTCTAACAAGTACAAATCTAACCGTAGAGACAGAATTTCTAGGCTCATATTGGATCTTAGTTAGAACACAAGATTGATGCGATATGAGAATACAAATATATTTTAGGTTTTTCCAGCTCATCCCCTAACTCCCTATTTATAAATTTAAGTCATTGTTCAATGCTAAATGATAGACTATATTTGAGTAATAGACAGTTATAATAAAGCTTACTAATGATTGCTATAAAAAAATCTTAGTCTTCTTGGCTAAATCTGCCCAAATATTTTGGCAACACTTGATTAGTTCCAATTTGTGGGCAAGTTCTTGAGGAAGAAATCCCACCGGAGAATCTCTAGTGAGCTTTATGGTGGGTCTGATTATCTAGTTCGCTTTGTGTGGGTGAGTAACTTTGGTGATTTGTGCCTTCTATTGTAGAGTTTCATGGGAGAATTTGTCCTTTCTCTTGGCAAATTTGGCATAAAGGTAAATTGATTTTAGACTACTTGATGAGAAGTGCTCTTCTAGGAAAGTTAAGGCTATTAATGATTTGGTTCAAGTGTTAATGAGTTCTTGAACTTGTTCATGTTAGCAATATGACTTGATTGATTTGGCTTGGACGATTATGGGCGTCCAATATCATAATAAACTTTATGAGGATAGAAAACATTTTGATTTGTTCCATCAAGCATGTCCGCTTCTACTTCTTGTAATCATGCGATAGATTGAATTTCTACTTAGGATTTATCACAAGTGCTTACTTGATTGAATATTCATTTATTGAATTAAGTTATTTAATTTCAAGTATAAGCTATTTTCATGTATTTTATGGTGCAAAGGCATAAAATAAAGTGGTAGAAGCTATTGTTGTTATAAAACTTTTTTATTTTCATATGGTGGTTAAAATTGAAAGATTTAAGTTGTATTTCTGATAATTTTTTCACTTCTTGTTTTATATGATTTGCGCTTGATTTTAATTATTGCTTTGAGTAATGCATCATAGTTATTCTTAGAATATCTTTGTTATGATTGTAAATGAACCAATGCACTCGATGAACAACTTGAACTTGGCTCAATTAAAACCCAATCATGTTTGTTTAAATTTGTAAATAAACATGTTTGAAAATTTTTAAAAAGCTCAAAGGTTAAATAAACTAAACATGAACATAGTCCAACTTGTTTATTTATGTTCATGAACAAACTCGTTTTTTGTTCAACAAGTAATTTGTTAAGTACTCGATATTAAGTTCAATTATAAATCATATTGTATATAGATATTTAGTAATTAATAAATATTTGGTCTTTAATATATAATGTATTATCTTGATTGAGATTGTTCGTTCTATTATTTCTATTTTTTTTGTGTGTTTTCTCATGTATTCACTCATCAATATTAGAGAGAAATTAATTTAGTTTTTTTTTTGGTTAAGTTTACCAACATGGTATTAAAGTTGGTTTAGGGTTTTTATCCAATTAAACTTGTTTTTTTCTCTCATGTTTCATCATTATGCTAACTCATTTCTATGCTAACTTTGCTTTGCTCATCTGTGTTGTGATCTACCAATGTTGCCTTTGCTTGTTCGCTCGCATGAAAAATGCCAATTTTTTTTTTGTTTGCTTACTCTCCCTCCCCTCAACTCCCCCCACCTTTCCTGAAGGGTGTGCATTTTGCATTAAACATAAAACGGAGTACAAAAGAGTACAAAAAACAGGTCCTTAGACCTGCTTAGAAGGGGTCCTATCTATGCAGAGAATGACAAAAAGCTCCGACGATTCATGGACCGTATTAAAAGAGAAATTATGTAAAATAGCCCTTTGGCCAAAAAAATGAGCAGCTTTATTAAGCTCCCGAGGAATAAAATGAAAAAGAACATGTCTAAAAGAAGTAAAAAAGGCAAAGATGTGACAAAGTTCGGGGTTGTCCAACCAAGTTTGTTGCACTATAGAATGCCTCAGAAAATGTATTTTTTTTTTCTTTGTTTGCTTACTCCCTCTCCCCCTCCATTTTGTGCTATTTTGCACCACTATGTTGCACCCCGTTGTTCTCGTCTCTAGCGTGCAGTGCCCCATGCCCTTGTGATCCACTCATTCATGCACTATGCTAGTTGCATCATTAGCCCTTGCTGCGTTATATGCCACGCCAATGTGCACAATTTATCCCACAGTCATGGCGGGCCTTTGGACTTGGACTCATATGACCCATACTTTTTTTGATAATCTGCTCTAGCTCATGGGAACCAGGCACTCAGATGCATGCATTTGCTCAACCGCATTGTCCGATTATGAATTTTTATGATTCACTAACTCTTTCCGGTTCTCTTTTTCTCTTTTGGTGTTTATTTGTTGGTTTCTTCTACTCATTCTTCTGAAATGACCTACTCCGTTAACATTGGTTTTACTGTAGAAGTCAATAACATCAAGATTTTTATTTTCTTATTTGCCCTCATGAGAAATACCATTGTATTGATTTTCTCTCTTCCTAGGTATAAGAAGTATCAATTTTTTTGTTATGCTATTCTTATATGGATACGTAAAAGTTTTGAATGAATGATTTCATGAGAGTGCCAAAGAAATGTAGAATTTTTTCATTCCATATATTTTCCTTAGTTAACATATTGTTTGGGTACAGACTCTCTACTCTGAAAATATTTCTTTGCAGTACAGTGATAAATATGTTTAAGCTTACTATAGTTCATTGACAAGTAAATAGATAAACTTATTTAATATAGGCTTTTCATCACTCATCCCAATACTTGAGAGAAAAAAATGAGAGAATTTTCATATTGCTTTGTTTCTCTTTAGTGTCTATCCATCTATGTTGTCTGCTTAAGCTCAATTAGTTAGTAACCATGCAGTTTTTAATTTATTCTTAGCTCTTTTTAAATTCTCTAGATCGCCGAGTTTACTACTCCTAATCTTAAAGATACTGCTTTAGCTGCTAGCATTACATTTGGTTGTGGTAGTCATGTATTATGGTGATAGACTTCATCCTGATGTCAATTCCGTTCTCTCTCTCTTGCACAATTAGAGAACTAATCACTTATTTGATTGCTGTTGAGAAAAAAATTTATTATCCTTTAGTTGCTCGCTTTCCACCCTACTCTCGATTCTACTAATGTTTATTCTGAATTATTTCTCTCCCAAGTAGATTGTGATCGCCGACTACAACATTTTCCTCTAATTACCACTACTTTTCATGTTGTTTCCTCCTTTGATTCTGCTGCTGGTGCTCACTTAAGTACATCTTAGGTCTGAGATTCTGTTGCTCACTCCCATGTGATGGTTAAACCCATGATAATATTTATCTCTCACTGCGCAAACTCTCATTCCCTTAATCATTGCTATTGGATTTCTCTCTCTTATTTAGGGGAAATTTTTTAAGATCTTCTCCTTTACTTGAGATGATGTTTTATATATTTCTAACTTTCTAGTCGTCAGATTATTTTTCATATTTAATCTTTAGTTTGTGGCATTTTAATTTAAATTTATGCTCTTATTTCATATATTAAAGATAAGATTACATCATCCAATGTATTTCTTTTGTTAATTTAATGCATTTTAAGAATGGATTATGAGCTCTATCTCAAGGAGTATTAGCCTTTTATTTGAGGCATTTGATTGTGATTTATTGAATGGACTAATACAATATTGAAGTCCTCCCCCACCTACTGCTCTTTCATATATTTGCATATTAGGCTTCCATTCCAAGGAGCTTTGCCATTCGAAGAAGCTCTTTCAAATGTCCCATTGCGAAAAGAGACTCTTTAGGATCATTCTGGAATGCGAAATATTTGTGTTCTTCCACTTCGGTGTTCAGAGACGTTTCGAAAATGCTCGGACACCAAAGGTCTATTTTCTCGGCGGCGGTGTTGAATGCGATCGAACAAAAGGCGCAAGTCTTCTCAAACGGAGCCTTAATGTATTGTCACTGTCTATAGAGAGTTTCAGACTAGCAAAGACAATTGTGCATTATTTATTTATTTTATTATATTTTTAATTTTTTTCATTTGTCTAATGTTTCCATAAAATTTTCTCCTCTTCCTGATGTTTTTTTAATAAATTCCAAGTATGAATGTGCTATTGATGTCAATGTATTTGCAATTTAGTTATGTTTAGATATATCACAAAAAAAAATGTTGTCTTAACTCATATTTCAATTACTTTTGCATTATGTATAATCTTTTGATCATATTTCACATATCTCATTAGATATTATAATCTTTAGCTCATATTTCGCATATCTCATTAGATCTTAGGACATCATTAAACATGTTTGGTTTTAGGGGTTTGATAACGTTCTTTAACGCTCTTACTCATGCTTGATTGTTGTAGTTGTAATAAGTATTCAAGGTTATTGTTCCCATAGAGTTGGTGAAAACCTGTAATAACCAATTGTTAAGAATTTTGATAAAAAATTTTGGCGGGTTAAAATGGACCTCAAATTTCACATACTCGGAATTCAATCGAATCAATTTTGATCTCAAATTTCACATACTCAGAATTTAATCGAATTAATTTTATAAAATTCTCTGCGTCAAATCGATCAATTTGATATATAATACTATATATAAATTATGAATGAATTGAAAGATGTAAAAATTGGAAGTTATTAGTTAACTAAACCTAATGTAACCCTTAATTAACCTCTTTAATCCATTCTCGCGTTTTAACCCTTGAGATGGCGTTGAATGGGGTATTCCTCTCCAGAGGCTTCGATCCCTTTCCTCTCCCCTTCTTAGCTCCACTCGCACGTCTCTCCCTCCCTCTCGGTCGCGCTCGACAGAAGCCCTGTGAGGAGTTGTGATCGTAGCTCAGCCCGTAGATGCGAACAGAAGGGGGCGAGCTGTCCAGTGGAATCGCACAAGCCGTAGAGTGTCCAATCCTATTTTCCCTCTCTTGATTTTTTTTATTCTGCAAGAGTAGCTCTCTGCTATTGTAGCCGTGCAAATTGAGTAGCCTACAAAGTGCCACAGCTTTCAATTTAAGGCTCCGGGATTATTTCAATGAGAATTCCTCATTCATGCTATTTGAGACTTTCATTTTCTTTTATTTTTGTTTTAACATTTGTCTCATTTTTCGTGCATTGTTCATTTCTGGTAGCATTTGGAGGCACCATTCTTGGGTCAGCGGTGTCGTAAGTGGATTGCAAGTTTCGGTAGGGGTTTTAACACAAATCAGTGAAGGTGAAAGAAGATTTGAAGTGTTAGAAGAAGTTTTGGCAACATCAGAAAAGGGATGGGTTGTCGGGAAGCCGTTTAAGATTTCTTTTCTCAAATCAATTATCTTTTGAGTTAAATCATCTTATGAATTAAGACGTTTTGAATTTCGAAGTCGTTTAAGATTTCAGGTTGTTTACCCAAGATGACAAGTTCGAGACATGCGTGTGAAAGCTATTTGTAGAACAACTCCATAAATTTAAGGTAAAATAATTCCAATGCCAATTTAAGACGAATAATTTGATTTACGGAAAACACTTGAATCTTAAAACTTAATATTATGTTTTATAGTTTATTAAGATTAACATAAAAATTATCATAACGTCCAGCTGATTACCGAATATAAAAAATTTAGCATGACAACCGATGTGAGTAATCATATTTTTAAATTTCGGTAATTTATTTTATTTCAAATTATATGAGTTTAGTTAGATCCTTCTTATTGTTAGTTAGATAGATATACATAAAATATATGTATGAGATGAATATATATTAATATATATGATATACTTGATGTGCAAGATGAAAATGATAAGAAATATATGTATGATAACAACGATGAAAAATGATATACATGATATAAGAGATATGCTTGAGATATAGATATTCATAATATGATAGATGCATCATGATAGTTGTACATCAAAATATGAGTAAATATGCATGGTAGTAGATGCATAAATATGCCTCAGAATAATATATGTTATGTAGAATGAAATAACTTATATATAAATATTAGTATGTGCATGTTCAGAGGAGGATTTCACCCCCTAATGATACATGTAAGAGGTGCTAGTGTACTCGTGTGTGTAGAATTTTTCTACCACCCCAAATATTTGTGATAGTAAGTTAAATAACTGTTGTGCTAATGAGATAATATCAACCATAGGTAAGTAGATCAAAGCTTACCTCCCGAAACAATTGTGATGGTTATATTGCTAACCGTTGTGCCGACGGGATAATATTTGTCAGGAGACAGGTAATGGCCTTTCCACCCATAAAATTGGGATGTTTACATCGCTATTCGTCATGCTAACGGAAGTCGATGGGGGCAATATCGACGAAGGGTATGTTAGATTTTGTTGACGGTAATGCTCACAGAGTTAGATGTGTATGTAAAAGTATAAAATAAAATGAAAAAAATGCTTACAAAAAATTTAAATAATTTCATTTTGAAATGGTCATTGATACATGTATTAATATACATAAGATTTCTTATAAAAATATGAAAAACTGACATATTATAAGATTTCTTGTAGAGATGTGAAAAACCACTATGCATATTGAATTGTTTTTCTTTAGTTATTGTAGATTAGGAGTGTGATTATGCCTGAGTTATCTTTAGATAACTCATTATATTGCTTTAATATTTTTTTTAGGGTTAAGCATTTGACCAAAACCAATAGAAGAGGAACAAATGTTTATAGGAGACCAGAATAACAAACGAAAATGTACACATTTCTACTTATTAATTTTAATTGCTTTCTTTAGTGTCTCTCTCATAAATTTTGATATTTGAATATTAAAATGTTAGTGATAGAATTAGAATGACACAGAATTTATTCTACCGTTTGATCGTCCCTTCTTGTCTTGGTTAATTCCAAGCTTCGAACTGGGTTGTGACAAAACCGATGTGGCAATACTATAATAGACACCCAATCTGCCCCTCAAAATAGAACATGGAAGGACCAACACATCATGTCTTTTGTGAAGGTGTGCATATTGCATTAATCAAAAAGGTGTACATAAAAACATTACAAAAAAAAGCCTTTGGGCTTGGGCAAAAGAGGTCCTGTCATCCTAGAGGATGACAAAAGCTCTGAAGATTCTGGTACAGCGGCAAAAAAGTAAAACAAAAAATGAGCTATAACCATTGGGCACAAAAGTGCGTAGCTCGGTTGAGCTCACCCGAGGTATAAAATGTGAAATAACCTGTTTGAACAATGAAAGCAAAGTAAAAGTTTAGGGTTGGCCATCCAAGAACTCTGGTCCATTGCATTCCTCATGTAATTGATGGAGATAACATTATCTCCTTCAATAATAACGCCCTTGGTCTCATACATCCACAGTTGGAGTTGGTGTTGGATGGAAAGGTTGGTGTCTTCTAGGATAGTCTTGGAGTTTAGTATGCTCAATGAGTGAATGGCGAATGTCCTAAGATTGTCCCCTCAGTTTGAGAAGGTTGTGCTTAGATCATCCAAGTATTGTAGAGTGAGAAGGAGAAGGTTCTACATCTTTAATTGAGAAATCATCACTCTAAGGTACATCGTAGAAGTGCACAACCCGACACATACATCTACACGACTCAAACTTGTTGATTTATGCTTGTGTCGGACTATGGTCATAATTTCCAGAATACTGTTAAAAATTTTCTTCAACCTACAAAATGAAATCACGTTGCAAGGAAAGTGAAAAATTAATTTACCATTAAATACAAAGTTACTAATTATTTAATACAATTGTATGACATACATTTTTTATATGAATAATACAATTAGACATGTCATGGCTCGCTTTGTAGGTGATCTCGAGTATTAGATTTTAGGTGCCAATGATGTTAACCACTTCATATAAATTAAAGGTGGCCTCATAATCGACACCATTTCATGTATTGCAAAATCTCCGGCTCTAGTTCAACTCCATTATCATCTTGTGCGATCACATATGCTTGTGTGTTATCTCATATCTCAATTTATTATGATATTATCGATGATACTCTGCCCAATAGAAACCTCATTTTCCTGTACCATTGATGCACCAAAAACCTTGTTGGGCACTTATCTAAACTATCGTGCTACATGCTTAGACAGGTACTACTCTACACATCACGACCCGATTTAGGGTTTGAAATTAACTAAGGCGGGTACAGACGATCGGAGAATAGAAACTAAATCTTTCATATTCATTTTCTATAACTAACTATGAAAGAACAACTAATCAAATTAAATTAAAAACAATATTATTAAATTTACTTCGTTACTAGTCTGCGTCTTTTGTAAATACTTTTTTCGACTATCTCTCATATTTTAATCACTTAATTAAATATAAAATATTAATTTAAAATAACTGTATGTTAAAAAAAAATAGTGAATTCTCATACTCATAAACTACAGTAGTAAAAGAAAAAAAATAATATGTATGGCATGTAATTATTTAAATCAATATAACTATTTCATGTTATTCAATAAATTTTACTATATCAATAACATGTCTATATTGTTATGTATCGCATAATTGTTACATGAGCACCATTTAAAAATTTTTACAAATTAAAGTACTTTAATATCAATATCGTTTTTCATATATGTGCATGAGTACCTTAGCGTTTACCCACTAGTATTATAAATGGATAACTGTATCATAGACAGTCATGCATATATAAACATTCTATGAAAATCACTATTTACTAAAAATATATTTTATTCACATTTTCGTATTGGGCAATATATTTATAAATCATTCAAGTGATAATTTAAATAATACTGTGTATACATCATTCTTAAAATATGAACAAAAATTTACTAGAATTAAAAGTTTTTAGTTTGCAGTAATTTCAATATAACTTATGATAGTACTAGTAAATGTATTTGATCTAGAAAAAGTAAAATATTATCATAGTATAAAGACATGGGCACTCACCTCAATATCTGTTAAATTGTTATGTGATTTGTTTTGACATTGATTCTTCTAATTTGGAAACCTAACATAAAAATGATATTTATTTTATAAAAATTTATTTAAATTGTTATTTTATTTAACTATTAACTTTACAATATTTATATTTAAAATTTTTATATTTTATTTTCTGCAATCCCATTAAATTTTCTATTCAATATCTATATATTTTATTAATTTTAACATCAAAAAAATTATTAAACTTGTCTCTGTTGAGCCCTAAATCACTCGAAGGTCTTCTCATACAAGATGTCACCGCACAAGTCTCCTTCCTCCAGCTCGATCACCTCTTCTGCACATGAGAGATTCAGATTGAGAGATTGGCTTAGACTCCTTTTCTCGCACAAATGCACGAAATCAGGCCTTCTCCTCTTTCTTCGTCTACACAACAGAGACGCCACCTCCTTTCTGTTTGACGACTTCCCTTCCTATATCAGAACGCGACTCGTCCTGCTCTGCTCGACATCGATGCCGTGAACTTTTGCCTCTCCTCTTCTCGAGGCTCTAAATCGTGGTTTTTCTTCATTTGACTCAATTGGCAAGTCAACACAATGATTTATGGGCGAATATTCCGCTTGGCTTCCCAACACTCATCGCTTCATCTCCCTCTTCGACTGCCTGACTCCTCGCTTCCTCTCTCCCTCTTCAGTTTCCCATCTCCTTGCTTCCTCTTCTTTCATCTCTGCTCTTCATTTCCTCTCCCTCTCTTTGGCTCTTCGATTCCTCTACCCGAGTAATTAAAATTGGACGTTATAACTTTCCCCATTTACAAAAATTTTATTCCTGAAATTAAAAATTTTAATATTAATAATATTAAAATTTTCTATTATTACCTTATTGGCTTTTTCATCAAAGTTACATTAATTATTCTTAAATTGTCTCTGATATCATTTTTGTTACAACCCGACCTGGTTTTCAAATTAACCAAGACATGTACAGACGATCAAACGGTTGGGCGGTGGGAACTAATTTTTTTCATATTTATTTTCTATAACTATGAAAAAGACACTAATCAAATTAAATTATAGCGTTATATTTAAATTTACATCGTTACTGGTTGTCCCGCTTTCTATAAATATTTTTTCGTCTATCACTTTTCTTTTAATAACTTAATTAAACTTAAAATGTTAATTTAAAATAACAGTACGCTTATACAAATATAGTGAATATTCATACTCTTAAACTATAGTAATACAAGGAAAAAATGAAAAACAACATGCATGCCAGTTAAATATTTCTTAAATTAATATAATTATTTGATGTTTTTCAATGAATCTTATTATATCGACAGAATCTATATATCATTATATATCTGCGCAATCATCACAAGAACACCGTCTAAAATTTGCACTAAATAATGTACTTTAATATCGATATGCCTTTCAATATACGTGCACGAGCAACTTAGTTTTCTTCCACTGCTACCGTAAAAAGATGACTATAGTATATTCAATCATGCACATACAAACATTTTTTGAAAATCACTATTAACTAAAAATATATTTCATTACTATTTACATATCAGACAATATACTTAAAAATCATTTAAATGATAATTTAAATAATATTGTGCACAGATATCTTTTATATAAAATGAACAAAAATTCAATAGAATTCAAAATATTACAAAACTTTTATTAATTATCATTTTAATTAGCTATTGAATTTACTTTATTTAAGCATTAAATTTTCATTATTTTAGTTGAAGAAATCCTAATTAAATTTATTAATTAAATTTTTAATGCAAATCAAAATTTTTTATACCGAAATTTGTTTGGGTCAATCTTCCTCTTCCTCTAGCTCGCACCCTTTGCCTCATATTCTCCAAATTTGAAATTTTAACCAAAAGTTTTAAATAATGAAATTTTCTCTTAATATTATAGTGTGTGTATATATATATATATATATAATCATTTAAATAACTTATAAACTCAGTCGAGTTAATCCACACACTCGAACCCCTCCTCATGCGCCTCCTTCAATCCACCTCTCTCGGCCTTCCATGTCGCCACCATCTTCCTAAAGCTTCGTCGCCTCCCACAAGGTGAAAACCTTAACTTAGGCTTAACTCGGCCGCGTCATTTTATAGCGAACTGGTGTCTTTAGCTTTCGATTCCCTTGTTTCACCTCCCCCTCTTTGGCTTCCCAACGCTTCGCTTCGATTTTCACTAATTTTGGACTCTTCGATTCTTCTTCTGGTTTAAGGAAATAGAACGTTACAATCTTCCCCACTTTCAAAAATTTCATCCTCGAAATTTATAACCTAACCTAAGTCATTTGTCCTTAAGTAGATTGACATGATATAACCATAAATTTTCTATTGGACTCTCTTCTATAATTTCAGATGTATCACTATGCCTGAATGTATATAAATTTTAATGTAAGTCAACTTAAAATGCTATTCTTTTATTGTTATTAAAATTTTCTTATAATTATCATATCGACTCTTTCATCAAATGTTTCCTAATTAATCCTAAACATTGGCTTTTATATCACTTTTGTCCCGATCCGTCCTGGGCTTGGACTTAACTAGGGCGGGTACAGATGGTCGGACGGTGGGAATTAAATTTCTTTATTCATTTACTATTCAACAAATGAAATATTTACTAATAAAAAAATAGTATATTTAAATTTCCATCTCGGCAGGTCTTTTATAAGCATTTTCCTTTCTATCGCTCATCTTTTAATTACTTAATTAAACCTAAAATGTTAATTTGAAATAATCGAAAACTTAAACAAAGCTAGTGAATACTCATGAATTAAAACTGGCTTCGCAGGTGCCAGCCAAAGAGTCCCAGCGAGCGGCATTTTAATAAATCAATATATATATATATATATATATATATTTGATGCTATTATATGAATCTTATTTCATCAATAACATATGTATATCATTTTATATTTGTATCCATCACACGAGCATCGTCTAAAAAATTGTATCACTTAATGTATTATTTTTCATTTATGTGCACGATTATATTAGCGTTCTTCTGTTAGTACTTTAAATATATGACTTCATCATAATCTGTCATGCACATACAAACATTTTATGAAAATCATTATTTACTAAAAATATAGTTCATTATCATTTGCATAACAGACAATATACTTATAAATCATTAAATATTTATGATAGTTTAAATAATATTGTGCTCACATATCAATCCTTACAGCATGAACAAAAATTCACTGGAATTGAAATTCATTAGATTGTGTTAATTTCCATATAGCTAATGATAGTTTTAATAAATGCATTTGGTCTAAATGAAAAAAAAATTACCATAGTACAAAAATATAAGTACTTACATTGATGTCAATTAATTTGTAATTTGATTTGCATTGACATTGACTCTTCTAAAATTAAAGATTTAAATAAACATGAGTATTGATATTACAATCATTTTAATTAGCTATTAAATTTATATTATTTAAGTATTAAATTATTATTATTTTACTATATAAAATCCTAATTAAATTTATAATATAAACAAAATATTTTCTTACTGAAGTTTGCTCTGGTCAATTTTTCTCGTACTTTGGCTCGCACCCTTCGCCTTCTATTCTCCTCCAAATCTAAAATTCCAAAAAAAAATCCTAAATAATAAAATTTTCAATTAACCTTTTAAAAAATTATATTTACCTTTTATAAACTCGGTAAAGTTAATCCTTGCACGCTGCCCCTCTGCATTCGTCGCCTTCTTCAAACGAGAGCTTCTCCGTTGATGGAACTCCAAACTCACGTGGCTTCAGCTCTCCTCACATTCCAACTTCCTCATACTGCCTCGCTTGGCCTTCCACGTCACTGCCCTCTTCCCCAAGCTTTCTTATCACTAGCTAGACGAAAAACCTAACTTAGGTTCAACATTTCCTGCAGCATTTGACTCTTAGGTAAGCAAATCATGCCTAGGCCGCATCGTTTTGTAGGTGAACTTGTCTTTTTAGCTTCCGATCCCTTAGTTTCACCTCCCTTTTTTGTTTCTTGACTCTTTGCTTCGATTCTCGTTGATTTTCAGCTCTTAGATTCTTTTCCCGGGTAAATGAAACGAAACTTCACAACCATTAGACTACTATGTTCTTGATTCTTCAATCAACTGAGCTACCGTTGCCATCATCTAGGTCAAGCCATTTGTGTTCACATTTAATATAAATGACACTTCTTCGTTTTCTACCACATTTCTCTCTTCCTGAATCTTGGATGTATCCTTTTGCCTAAATTTAAAAGTATTACTTCATTAATGTTAAATTAAATTTTTAATTTTTATTACTATAAATTTTTTTATAATTATCCTATTGCTCTTTCATTAATATTGTCTTAATTAATAGTTTTATATTTTTCTCTGATATCTCGACTTAGGGCTTGGAATTAACCAAAGTTGGTATAGACGGTCAGACAGTCAGACGGTGTAAATTAAAATTTTATTTATTTATTTTTATAACTAACATTTAATAAATTAAAGAGCCACTATAGAAAGTAAATTGAAGCTTTACACTTAAATTTACATCATTATTAGTTTGTATTCTGTTTGTTATTTTTTAATCAAATAGTTTAAATATGAAATGATAATTTAAAACAACAGTAAGTTAAATAAAGCTAGTGAACAATCATATACTCTATAATGACATAAAAAAGAGAATGATAGCATGCTAGTATGAGATACTATTAATAGATATGAAAGCAGTGGGCAATTTACTTTTTTAGACATGATTTTTCACAATAGTTCTTAACATTCAGTATTTTTTCTTATATTAGAAATATGTTTATATTATTTTATATTTGTACATCCGTCAAAAGAGCACAGTTTAATATGTCAATAAGACATATCAATATCAATAATATGTTTTATTCACGTGCATGGGTACCTTGACATTTTTTCACTAGTATCATAAATGAGTAAAATACATCACGACCAAACATGCACATACAAGTATACCATAAAATTCACTATCTAATAATGATTATCTTATTCTCATTTGTATAATAGTCAATATACTGGTATAACATTTAATATTCATGTTAATTTAAACAGTATTGAGTACAAATTATTCTTTCAATACGAAAAAAAATTCAATGAAATAAAAAATTGTGAGTTTGTAGTGATTTCAATATAATTAGCGACAGTAACAATAGATGTATTTGATCTAAAAGAAGCAAAAATATTACAATATTTAAAGAACATTAGTACTCACCTTTAATGTTGCAACTTTCTTCTTTTTCCTCTACATTGAACTTCTACAACTTAAATCTTGTTTAATTAAACATATTTTTAATATTTTATTGCACTATATCTATATTAAATTCATTAATTAAAATAAATAAATTTTAACATTTACCTTAGTTATCTATAACCAAATCTCCCTTTCTTTAGTTTCTTATTGATTTCAAATGCACTTATTATTAATATTTATGAATAAACATATATATATATATATATATATAATATATAATTCATTAATTAAAATATAATTATACCTAAGTTATCTAATTTTCCTTCAACTCGCTGCCCTTCTAGTACCCACACACTAGATTTTTCTCCTCTGATAGGGATCGAGCTCCTTTTCCTCTACTCCTTCGCACGGGGGCTCAAGTTCAATGCTAATGGTGGGTCGATCTCCTTTTCCTCTAAATCTCATGCATTTTTCTTAATTTTATTATGGTTTTTACACCCACCATCTTGTTCTCAGGATTTTTGTAATACTGCATACATAGGGACTTCCGCAATCACCGGGAGATTGAATAAGCTGTTTTTTCTTGTTTGACAATTTTTGTCGAGACACTTGTCGTTTTGAGCTATTTCATATTTTCTTATTTCTATTTTGAGCTAGTTTCTATTAAAGACATTTATATATGTTTATTTTGTTGTTTTGGAGGACTTTTGGCTTTGTTATGTTTTTTTAAGATTTTTTGTTTTTTTGGTTTTTTTTTTTTTCTATCGGAGTATTGTATTCTTGGATTTCTTTTTAGGTTGGAGTGTATGCAACTTGATAGTATCGAGGTGGTGATCCCTCCTAAACTTTCGAAGGATTCTTTTGTTTTCGAATGTGTTGTCTTCTGAAAGTTGTACTAGGTCTATTATACCAAACCCGGAAACCTATTTAAGTCTTATAGTGCTATTTTTTAATTTGTGTATGTTTTTCTTATGTATTGAACTTTCAAACCTAGGTAGTTGTTCAATGAATACATTCTTCTCAATTACACCATTCAGAAAGACACTTTTAACATTCATTTGATGCAATTTAAATCTCTTAAAGCTTGTGCATGAGAAAGCTAATAATAATTCGATGGCTTCTTGGCGGGCTGCAAGGTTAAAAGTCTCCTCAAAGTATATTTCAACTGGATTGTATTCTTAGACCACTATTCTAGCATTGTTGTTTAAAACTGATATAAATTCATGTAACTTATTTTTGAATACTTTGTTATTTTTTATTATACTATAATTAGTTAGCCAACGCACTAGATTCTAAATATTATTCAATGTGAATTAATTTAACTCTTAATGTGTAGCACTAGCTCTTCAGCTAGAGCCTCATTTATATTGGTAGGATCAATCAAAGATATAAATGTAGTTTGACTAACTTCTTGTCCTATACTATTTCTAGTCCTACCACCAAGTGATGGGTCTCCTATGATAAGATATTTTGGTTGACTCGAGGAGTATCTCCTTTCTTTAGACAATTTTTGCTTCTCGTTATGTTTCTTTAATTCCAAATATTCTTAGTCGGACACTGTGTCTTCATCTTTATTTATTTCTATACGTAGACTGAAAAGATTTGATTTATTAAAGTTAACATTCGTAGAATCCTCTACAACTAAAGTTCGCTTGTTAAAAATTTATATGCTTTTACTACCTGGCATATCATTAGAAAATAATTTCATCTAATTTGACATCAAATTCCCCAAACTTTGATTTTTCATTATTTAACACAAAATTTGCATAAAAACATGTACATGAGAAATATTTGGATTTCCTCATTTTATTAGCTCATACGGTGTTTAATTTAGCTTAGTCTCATATTTACTCAATGTAGTACATAACAAACGATGTTTATAACTTGAGCTCAAAGTATTTTGGAAGCTTGTATTCATTTAACATTGATCTAGAAGCATTTATAAGAGTTCTATTTTTTCTTTTAGCAATCATATTTTGTTGTGATGACCTAGGTGCTGAAAAATTATATTCTATACCACTCTCTCTACATAATGTTTAAAATGCCTCATTTTTAAATTCCTCATTTTGATCACCAACAACAACAACAACAACAAAGCCTTAATCCTCATTGTGATCATTAAACATATTTTCGTTGTACCTAAACAACAAATATTTTAAAAATAGCAAATGATTTTTTTTATGATTGATGAGGACTAGTGGGCTGAACCAGCATTTAGCGTGGGGGCCGATTCAGCATGTGGCCAGCCTTAATTGGGGCTGGTGTTACCACCTATGGGGAGGGGCCTCCCTCTCCTTTCTTATCTACTATTATAAATAAGTCATTGCTTTGTTTAAGGTTAGTTTTGTTGTGTTTTATATTAGGACAGCTGTTAGCTTTCTCTATTTTTTCTGTTAGGGCTGTATTCAAAGTCGAGTGCTCCTCCGACAATATCTTGCTCCGAGGTGGTGACTATCATTTGTTTTATCATCCCACAATCTCCTCCTTGCTGTCGCCCTCCTCCCCCCTTTTCTGCTCACTGTAGTTCATCTGCAATACCCGCCCTTTTCTGCTTGCAGTCTCCCATCTTTCGTGATCAACCCGCCTCCCTGTTCGCTACAGTTCAACCATACACTCCCCCTTTTCTTCTTGCTGCAACCCAGCCACAGCCACAGCCACAGCCACAGCCACAACCACAACCACAACAACCTTTCCCTTTTCTGTCGTCCTACCACGCCCAACTTCTTCCCCTACCCCTTGCCACAACCTACCACCATCTTGCCGCCTTCTTATTGCTGCCTCCAAACTGTAGTCCACTTTATCCCTGTTACCCTCCAATCCATCATCCACATGACCCAAGCGGTCCTCCAACTACATCCCTACTTTCTGCCAATCGCAGCCACCGTTGACAGCTCCCTTACCACCCCGATCTACACCCTAGTTATATGTCGTGTCATTGTTTTTCCAATTTTCAAGTGTCTTTTTCGTACCCCCTTTTAAATTTCAACAATAATATTTGCTTTTCTTCAACAGTTTGGGTTAATTTTGGTATCATTTGGTATCAAAGCAAGCATAACGTTAGAGATTCCTAGCATCCGCCTTAACCCTCTATTAAAAATTTTCTTTTTTATTCCCAAACAATATCCAAACTTTAACCTAACCTAATTTTTCTAGTTGATTTTCAAAATTAGCAACCCTAAATCAAGTTTTTTACATCCTCTTTCACCGGCCAACTCTAAACCCTAGTTATGTTACCAAGGAGATGCATGCCAAGTCTACCCGAGATGAGATACAACGAAAGTTTCGTCGACTTTGGCGGAGGCTTGCAGACATTGAGGATGAAACCCAAGGGGAACTTACCCTCAATGATGACTGAGAAAGCCGAAGTGGTGAAAGAGATGAGACTTTCAACCCTTTTCATAGGAAGGATTTCAGTGATGAAAAAGAAAGACCACGAAGCTTTGGAACTTATTATCAGAAGAGGTCGAGAGAGGAGGCCCGATATAAAGGGCACAGGGACTTCAGAATAAAGGTGGTCAAAGTTTAATGGTGGAATGGATCGAGATGACTTTGCTGAATGATTACAATTAGTTGAGAGGATCTTCAAGTAAAAAGAGGTGCTAGATGATAAAAATGTGAAACTCTCAACTATCAAATAGAGAAAAGTGTCTCCTTGTGGTAGAACAACTTGCAGAGGCCGAGAAAGTGAGAAGGCGATGGCAAGATTACTAAGTGGGAAAAGATGCGGAAGGCGATACAAAAAAAAATATCTACCTCACTATCGTTAGGATTTGTTTCTAAGATTCCACGACTTGTAGTTTGAACAGTTGTAAATGAAGTGTGATTTGGCCGAGCCAGAGGAACGCATTATAACCCATTATTTGGGGGCTTGAAGTGTGATTTGGCCGAGCCAGAGGAACGCATTATAACCTATTATTTGGGGGTCTAAAGCTTGCTATTAGTAATGTAGTGCAGCTGTAACATTGTTGGTCGACGTCCAAACCTTAATATTGAAAGTGGAAAGACAACAAAAATAAAACAGACAACCATCACCAGTCAGAGACCACCCACAGCTGAAGACACCAGTAGAAGCACACCTTAGGAAGTTGAGAAAACTTGTTTAGATAAGGATAGAGCCACCCCCAATGAGAAGAAACCTGAGAGGAGTAGCATGCCTTCTACAGTCATTGCCATAAAATGCTTAAGATGCAATGAATTTGGGCACATCACCTCCAGTTATCCGACGAGCCGAGTTGTCTTTTACCGAGCAGGGCACCGTGAAAGAGGATAGCAACGAGGAACAGGGTGAGGTGTATTAACTTTCACTGGATGAAGGAGAGGCCCTCGTGGTTAGCGGATCTTACAGATCAATGATACGAGGGATTCACAGGGACATTGCACAATAAATTTTAACGAGAAGGTATGCGTCTTATTATCGATGAAGTGAGCAGTAAGAACATGACGTCTACACAGATTGTGGAGAAGTTGGGCCTCATGACTCAGAGGCACTCCAAGTCATATTCTCTGATGTGGCTGAAGAGGAAAAACATAGTCTGCATTGCCGGAGGTGCCTGGTGGAGATTTTAATTGGGAGCCAACTGTAAGATCAGGTGTGGTGTGACGTGGTCCCCGTAGATGTCTGCCACCTTTTGTTGGGAATTTTACCATAGGCACGATGGGCTTATAAACACTTACTCCAAGGAGGGGAAGCACATAATCCGACTTCCACTGGCAGAGCCCGAGATCACAGGAGCCTTTGCCAGCAGAGAAGCACCGGTGGAACCATTTTTGGTGACAACAGAGGATGATAGGATTGAGGCACTAACTCCAGACACGGGACAGCCACGACAGGACATCTCAAGACATCACGGTCGTTATTTTACCAACATAGCCACCACAGCTTGTGGTGGTTCAGGTTACCCTCACTTCAGATCAGGTTGAGCTGACCGTGGATTATTTTCAAGGAATTTACCAGAATACTCATGGTACACAGACTCAGTTTAGTTCAGTAGTGGACCTTGGAACTCTAGAGGAGCAGATCGATATGGATGTATGCTCGCCAGCGGAGGAAGCTCGTCTGATGTTTTGAAAAACAGCCGACGGTGGGATCTGTGAAACACGCAATAGCATTAATATCAAAAAGTACGAAAACTATGCAAATATGTGTCTATGTTGTACAAAGTGAGCCCTATTATCTACAAGTATAGAGGAGAGTTCTCTATCACTATCTATATGTAACAAAATAAAAGAACTATTAAGAGCACGCTTTGCACAAAAATGAGCGGTCCTATTACATTATTCACGTGGAATATGCAAAAATAAAACTTATCTAAATTTCAACAAAAAGGTTGGATTTGAAGCATCATGCGGCCTATGTTGCCAAAACTTTCTTTTTATAGTAGAGCAACAAAGCTTGATAATGTTGTTGTTGTCGCTTTCAATGATATTGCCTTTACTCTCAAACATCCATGGCTTACATAAAATCCACGCATGGATAGCTTGAAGCTCCACTTCAGAGCTATCCCAATGTTCGAAATAGTTGCCCGCCACAGAAATACCAAAGCTCAACTCGTCCCATAAAACTGCACCTGTGCTAGCAACCTTGGAGGAAAGGAGGGTCCCATCATCGTTAAGCTTGATCCATCCAGAAGGGGGAGGATGCTAGTAAGCAGAGAACTAACCCAGAGGGTTGGCTGGCACCCTAGTGCTCACAGAATGGATAAAGAAATGTCAAGTGAGAGCCTCCAAAATAGTGGATGTGAGAACGATAGGAGTACCATGCGCTCGAACATGAGTTTTTGCATTGGGGGCTCTCGAAGAATGGTGAACGATGTAGCGGTAACAACGTGCTTGAGCCAAATTATTGGCATTGGCGGTTTGGAGAAATTGCATGACATCACTAGCATTGGCAAAATTGGGTACAGAGATACGCCACCCGCCCATAATCTCTTTAGTTCTGCAAAACAGTAAGCATTTTAGAAATATGATTTATATCTTCGATCTCTTAGCAACCTCATGGACACTCCTAACTCCTTAGTAAGGAATGGCTTCGCTAGCCAATCCTGACTCGGGATGGCATCATGGGCAAGCCTCCAGAGGCTACTAGGGCCGCAGTTGAAGATCCTTCAGCTCCGAGAGGTTACAATAACTCCATCACCGATAACGGGCAGACAAAAGCTTTGACTCATGAGGTAGCCCAACTCCGGGCGACTGATGAGGGCAAAGGGGCTGAACCAACCAGTTCAACAAGGGGGCCAGTCCAGCATGTGTCCGGCCATAGGTGGGGTTAGTTTTACCACCCAAGGGGAGGGGCCTCCCCCTCATTATCTGCTATTATAAATTAGTTCATTAGTTTGTTTAGGGTTTTTTTTGGCTTGTTTTCTGTCAGGAGAGCCGTAAACTTCCTCTGTTTACCCTTTTAGGGTTGTATCTGAGGAGAATTGGTGTTCTGTCTGTAGCTCAGTCTTAGGCGGTGAATATTCTTAGTTTTACCCTCCCACAATCTCCTCCTCGCTGTCGCCCTACACCCCCCTCTTTGCTAGCTGCAGTTCATTCACAACACCCGCCCTTTTCTACTTACTACAGTCCCCCGTCTCCCGACCAACCCACCTACCTGTTCGCTGCTGTTCAACCACACACCTTTTTTTCTTCCTGCAGCACAGCCTACCACCATCCTGCCGCCTTCCACCCACTGCCTCCAATCTCCTGTCCACCTGATCCCTGTTCCCCCCCACCGTCCACCTGACCCTAGCTGTCCTCCAATTACATCCCTACATTCCCCCAATTGCAGCCACCTTTGACAGCGTCCTCGCCACCCCTATTGACGTCTTAGTTTTATGTCGTGTCATTGTTTTTCCTTTTTTCAAGTGTCTTGTTTGTAACCCCTTTTAAATTTCAGCAACAATAGTTAGATTTCTTTTGTGATTTTGGTTAACTCCGGTAGCAATGGTTTAGAACTTTCACTCATGTAAATCGTATGAAGTCATCTACCATTACAAATCCATAAGATTTTCCTTCTAAACTACTAGTGCTGATTGGTCCAAATAAACCCATATGTTAAATTTCTAGCTCTCTTGAAGTGACTAAATCCTCTGTAGAATGGAAAAAAGATTTAACCAGTTTTTAAAGTCGACAAGCATCACAAATGCAAACACCTTCAAGGAAAAAAAAACTATGCCATTTAAATTCAATAAACATTTGTCAGACATAAATTTAATATCAAAGTTTTTATCACATAACTTACTAATACTTGGCAAGTTATGTTTCAAACATCAATTAACAAGGTATTTTCAACAATAAGAGATTGTTTCTTAACAACATTACCAGAACCAATTACTTTTAGCGTAATTTTGCCT
Source organism: Phalaenopsis equestris (assembly GCF_001263595.1). Classification (NCBI taxonomy): domain Eukaryota; kingdom Viridiplantae; phylum Streptophyta; class Magnoliopsida; order Asparagales; family Orchidaceae; genus Phalaenopsis; species Phalaenopsis equestris. Next base: position 110,658 of record NW_018251151.1, on the reverse strand, counting down.
CTAAGCTTCACTTTTTTGCCCATCTTGGATTCTAGTGCTAAGAATTTACTTTTTTCGCTAGTTAATTGTCTAGAGCATCCGCTATCCAGATACATGAAATTAGTTAGAGGTATTAGGAACCTAGGCCATTCCGTCTCCCTAAAAAAAATAGATGAATGCATGCGGTGATTAATTTTATCATTTGTTACTTCCCATTTCAATGGTGTTTTTATGTGAAATTTGTGGGGGCATAATGATGCAATATGTCCAACTACTCAACATGAATGACATATACTGTTAGGGAATGCATGCTCAAATCTATGAGATAAAAGTTCTACTTTCTTGAAGGGAATGCTGCTAAAGGTGCCACTTTAGATGGTGCAAATGTTGATTAGTTTTTTTATTCTAACACTTTTTTTCTATGGTTTTCATTTGTACTCTTAGTTATTCCTATATCAAGCTTTAACTTATGTGCTTGTACTCTGAAGATTTTCAAACTTGCATTCTTAATCATGATACTCTTCTTCTACTTCAGAATACATGAGATTTTTCTTTTCAAAATCTTTCACTTTATTTGAATTGTATATTTGCGTGGTGTACTCTTTTTGGAATGATGCAAAGTTTACCATCCTGTTCATAGCTGCCCACATATTACATGCTAACAATGGGAATTATAAAACATCATTAATTTCATTATCGAGACACGAGAATTAAATTTCTTGCTGTTTAGTCCATGAGCAGTTATATCATTGAAACAGCCGTTTAAATGCTTAGCTACTTGTATATAAGCATCATCATTATTTTTTTGTTAAGTATTATTTCTTATTCAAAGAATGTAACTTCCACACTTCGATTATCTGGCATTCTTTGCTTTGATGGTTGAGAATGTAAGTTTCATTCTTTGATGTTTAATTTTTTATGTTTTCAAAGCTGTTATTGTTATTATGCTATTAATTTAGTTTCTTTCCTTCCCTAAAACTTGCTCATAGCAAATCAGTACTTTAGCTGGTAACCAAGTGCCGAGTTATTTTAAGTGGGAAGTTTTATTTACCATGGCCATCGGTGGATTGGGACTGCTACTTTTTGCCTTGCTTATCGGAAATATGCAGAACTTCCTCCTAGCCCTTGGAAGAAGGTACATTGATTACGTTAAAATTTTCTATTCATTTTCAAGCTTATATTTTTCATGTTGGAGTAGAAATAATTTTACACTTGATCTTGAGAAAACGGGAATATAGTGTTGCATATTGCCTGCATGTTTATGATGAAATTTTTTATAGAAAATTATAAAATGAGTGTTTCAACATAAGCCATCTTACTCAAATAGTTCATCCTCAAAGATGTCCTCTGACTCACCCGAATCAGCAGGAGAGAGCTTGTAAAATGCTACCGGTTTTATTCACTAGACTTGATCAATTAACTGGTTAGGTGGATACAGTTCAGACATTATGAAGACCTATTCCTTATCCCATGTTGAGCTAGGAGTCAGGCACGGAATGTTTTCTGCCAAGTATTAGTTGGATATATGCTATAATGCCTTGTGTTATTGCTATGTAACTTGTGTTGTAATTTTTTTTTAATTTAGTATTGTTATAAATGCTTATATTTAGGAATGCAATTGTAAATTCCTTCTAAGGTAGATTTGTTTGCTGTAACTGTTGAATTTTAGCCTTGTATCTTGACAATTAACTTCTATATAATGATTGTATCAGGAGTTTGGTTTGTATGTTATTCAAACCATCTCATCCTAAATAGTGCTCGTCCTGGGGCAACCTGATCTCATTAATCTCATCTACATTGGGCATCATTATTTCTCAGTTTGTTTCTCTCAACAATGTGATCTCATTTCTCCATCTTCGCAACCAACACTGAATGTGCCGATTGATCTCGTCCCCATCTTTAGCTATCTTTTTTCCCTCACTGTTTAGTTCTCTGATCTCATTATTAATGGTTTTAGCAGATTGCATATTTCTCCACCCATCATCGGTCATTCACCTCTATGTCAATGCTTCTTCTGTCACCAAATCCATGCCACTTGCAGTTGTCTAGAGTTCAGTCAATCGAGCTTTTCTTTCTCTGCCCATCTTTTGTCATTTTGAGAGCTCTGGTATTGATTTATCTATCCTCAGGACTCGCAGGCTCCAAAAACTTATGCCTAGCTCACTTGCAAAAGTTCTTGTATTTTTGAATTAAATTTTAAGAGGATAATTTAAATTTTATATAAGACACTATCTAGAGATTTTGTTCATATTTTGCGAGGATTTTATGATTTTGTTCAATTTTTTATATTGGCTCAAGCTCTAATTTTTAATCACTCCATTTGATGAGTAGAGAGAATGTTTTTATTAAGGCTAGCCATGGAATTTGATCTACTTGTATGAGGAGGCTTTTGAGCTAAACTGAGCGAACGATCTTTGTCATTAAGTATGAGTTACACACATCACTTAGTGGCTTTTATAGACCTGAGGTGAATGCTTATCTAAATGAACAATTTTGATTCAATCTAAACTAAACAATAGCTTTATACTTTATCAAGTGTATTTTATAATTCATCACTTAATGATATTTAGACCATTGATGAACTTGCATGTTCTATTAGTAACCTTGATTAATGGTGTTGTTTTGCACTGAACCACCTGATTAGAGGACTTCAGTTGTAACTTGTATATATTTGTCATGAACTTAGGACCACAAATTAAGTTTCAAATCTTGCTAAAGTATTTTTGACTTGGGAGCCGATTTGGATCACTTTTGATTTTTGTTTTTATTTTTTACTTTTAATTTTAATTTTACTTTGTTTATACTTTATTTGAACGTCGACCATCTGATGATCTGGTTAGGAGAGTAGATATTTTAGATTCGACTTGTGTTAAGTAAGGCAGAGGTAGACCTAGGAAGACTTGGGCTTATTGTATTAAAAATTATCTTAATTTACTAGAACTAAATGAAAATATGACACTAAATAGGACACAATAGAGAAAAAGGATTCATGTAGCCGACCTCACGTAGTGGGATTAAGGCTTTGTTGTTGTTGTATACTTTTATTTGAAATAAAACTTATTTGGTATGTTATAACTTGTTTAATTATTTTTAAAAACACTCAGAATAGTTTTTAGGTGTGTTGAGTGTTTTTATAAACAAGTTAATTTATTTTTTAAAATAGAAAATAAAAATGTGAACTTATGCACTAAACAAACATGCTTTTAAAATAAAAGTGAAAACAAAAGCAAAATATAAAAACCAAAAACAATTCAAAATAAGCCCTTAGCATTTGTAGGTCTTTTAGGGCTTACAACACAATTCTTTTAACAAGAAAACACTAATATCCACCTCATGTAAAAGGCAGTCATAAGTCCCTATCACGAGCCACTCTAAATCTATTGGTGGTAAGCTCCAATTCGCATCTTAATTCATGTTATAATGTCATATTGGAGAATTTGACTTTTAATGCCATGTATACATAAATTTGCTTGGGTTTTCACAATCATTTTCATAAAAAAAATTAACATAAGTGTGACGCCTTTAGGTTACCCAGCCTAAGATTGGGTGAAGTTTCAACATCTGTACTCGATCATTTGAGTAAATAACAAAGTTGAAAACGCTCCTGGTAAAATAATCTCCTTGTAGGTATCCTGATTTTCTTGTCAATATCATCGGTCAGTTGGAATAATTTCATTTCAGATTCTGTGGTGGCGTATTTAATCTTTATAACTGTACATCTTTTCTGATCGGCTTACTCTCTGTATGCATCTTAGCTCAAATATTTTTTCTTGAAGGAGGCTGGAAATGCAACTGAGAAGACGGGATGTAGAGCAGTGGATGAGCCATCGGCGTCTGCCAGATGAATTAAAGAGGTAAAGAGGTTTGTTGCCATCTAAATTTACAAAACCTTTCTAACAAGAAGTGTAATAGAGACTTATTTTTTCAGTATGTGAGATCCTGCTTAGAAGACTTTCCTTCAATGGAATATTATCCTTTTCTGTTATTTTAAAATAATTTAGTTTAATTCTCTTTAATATTTCATTAAAATTTTATTCTTTTGGATGAAGTCCTTTCTTACCCGAGGTTACATTATTTGGAGTACGTGGCTCGAGCCATATTTTTTGTAGAAAGCTTTTTTTTTTACTATGCATTATTTTGATTATGAAAGCAGTACAAGGGTCCTAGAAAGTTTTTGATTATCAAACAAGTACAGGGGATGTAGAAAGTCTAAGATCATTATTTTTTAAAGTTATTTACTCTGTTAAACCTTATAACCATTAATGTTTCTTTGGGAACACGTGAACTAAGTAAGCAAGACCCGTGCATATGAATTGAGACTTTTAGTTGAGTTGCAAAATATTACAGAGAAATGCATTATGAAATTTGCTTACACTATTCAGTATCATATTGTGCTTTGAAAACAATGATCTTAACAAACCACCTACTTTAAACTTGATGTATTTCCAAATAAATTATTGAGGAAAAAAGCCCTATGAAGATTGTGAGGAAATTAAAAAAAAGAAAAAAAAAAACTGTGGCGTCAGCACATCATTAAAGAAGGAAATAATGTTGTTTTCATCCCGTTGCCATCAGACATGGCTAGTACCTGAAACTGTTCGCTAATGTTTCCTTGACCTCAGGTACATACCTCAGGTCACCATAATTACTCAAAATAAACCGAATATGGAGATGGTGACTAGGTTAAAAAATGCCAATTAACTGCCTACTTCCCTTTATATGGATGAGCTATGGGATCCTACACCATTGCATAAAAGATCGTATCTTAGTCGCTTAGTTAGCCTTAGGTTTTCCCGGGTGATTCCTTTTTTTTTAATTATTATTACAAAAATAATCATTCTTTCTTATTTAGCACAATGAATTATTAGGGTGATAATTTTAAGTGCTCTAGTATTAATGCGTTGTTCTTTTGTATGAAGTTTAACAAATTTTCAGAAATATGGTCTGATCTATGTCAAACTTTGTTGTTTCATTAATACGCTGACAGTTTTTATTTTTATTAAACTTTATTTTGGGAAATCTGAGTTATTTAGTGTTTCAATTTGTGCATTCCTTTATCAAGGTAATATGCTGCATGGTTTGATACTCAATATTGAACAATAGGAAAGTGAGGCAAGCAGAGCGATTTTGTTGGGCCGCCACCAGAGGTGTAAATGAAGAAGAATTGTTAGAGAAGTTACCAGAGGACCTGCAGAGAGATATACGGCGCCATTTTTTCAATTTCCTCAAGAAGGTGAGTTTGGTTCACATAGCTGACTCAAATATATTTATTTTTTATTTAATTAGGCGCAAGAAAATTTATCATGTTTTAGTTAAGTGATTTATCCTGCAAATTTTCTGCATCCTTTATTTATATTTATAAAATCAAAATTGTTGCTTCATTTCAAATACATCCTCTTGTTTTCAAACCATTGCATATTATTACTATGGCATTTATCTTTTAGTTTGCAGAATCTCTAGGCAGTGAACCGTGTTCCACATAATTTAGCTTGCACCGTGTAAAATATGTTGCTTGTGTTTGTATACACAGGATTGGTAAGCTAATTGGTGATGGACCATGCACTTTAACACATGCTAACATTTTTATTTAATATATCTTTAGAATTTGTTTTGGGAATTTAGAAGTTAATCAATGTCAAGACATTCATTGAAAAGCTTTCGTGCCAAACTTATAAGTACAAAAATTAAAGATGTGTGAGATGGATAAATGTCTGTGAAATTGGTGTGTCCCAAGAGAAAACCAGACGTGTTCTAAGTAGAACTTCAGTAAAACAGAATCAGCCTTGAATGGTTCAAAACCTGGTTGGTTCATGTTTTTTGCTTGGGACATATTTTGGGACCTTTTGGTTTCTTTGATTCTTGTTACTTTGGAGTTTTTTTTTTCTGTATTTTCTCACCCATGGGAATGCTATAGCCTTCTTTTTGAAGTGATGTTGATGTATCTTGACTATCTATAGGTGGTGGACGTGTGTTCATATTCGTGTACCTTCTTCCTACTAGCCGCCAGTTCTTTTTCTTCTTTGTCCTCATTACAGCAGTAGTCAGCCCTTCTAACCACTTAAATCCCCTTTTTTCAGGTTTCTCATCGTTCCTATCCTCTTTTACAAAGATCTCAATCCTATGTTGATCCCTACATCTCATTTAGAAGTCCTAGATTGGTGTCATTTGGTATCATGACTATAAATATCCTAGATCTTTGAAAATTTACTACTCTCAACTCAAACCCAAATTTACATAACTCCTCTCCCTACAAAAATCCCCACTACACCCAAAACTAAACTCTATCACTTTCGGCCAAACAAAATTCTGATTGCCATATCTGTTTGAAACCTTAAGTGGAAGAAAATTACCATGCTGCCAAGAACAAATATTCAAAGGTTTGATCAAGAGCTTATCATGGAGGATATGTGTGAGAAATTCTCCAATTATAACGTTGGTTAATTAAATTTGAAAGGAGACAATGAAGTTATCAATAGCCATAATGGTGTCAATTGGATGAGAATATGAAGACAATTCCTCTCTAAAAAGTTTCAAGTGATGAAGAACTAGTGCCTCTTCAGTTTGGCATTGAGTTTGGAGAATGACAAAATGACTTTGGTGTGAGATTGGCTTATCAAATTATGATGGACTTGAAAATCTGGGTGAGTTTGTTGAATGGTTTTAAATTGTGGAACGGACCGTTGAATACAGAGCCATCCTACAATATCAAAGAGCTAAGTTTGCTGCCATCAAACTCAAAAAGAGCATTTCTTTGTGGTGGGAGAATTTAAAGTTGAAGAATAAGTTCACTATATGGTTTTAAGATTCAGGGGGAGATGCATTGCAGGTTCCTTCCAAAAAACTATCAACAAGATGTCCTTTTTGAAGCTCTACAATCTATTAAAAGCACTCGTCCATATGGGAGTGCACTATTGAATTTAAATAACTCATGCTGAAATGTGAGTTAGTGGAAATACATAATGCGCGGTGGCATTGTACCTTGAAGGTTTGAGGCCATCTATTGACAACTTAGTGCAATTATAATTATATTGTGTAATAACTGTAAGTTACAAGTAATAATAATAATAATAATAATAATAATAATAATAATAATAATAATAATAATAATAATAATAATAATAATAATAATAATAATAATAATAATAATAATAATAATAATAATAATAATAATAATAATTGAATAGGAGCGTCTCTTCCGTTACGACTTAATAGTCGTAAGCCCCATTTCGAAGAATTTAAACCGAGAGAGCACAGAAGAGAGCAGAGAGCTCGAGACTTAGAAAGATAAGAAGAAGAAGAAGATAGGGAAGTGACCACTTGTGTGCGTGGGAGGCAATGTCGTGCCCTAACCGAAGGAAGAGGCAATGCCATGCCCTAGCCAAAGGAAGAAGTCGATATCGCCATTTACTATGAGTTTGCTTCTCTTTTAGATTCAAAGACTTTTTTTCGTATAGGTAAATCTTGCAATCTTCCACAATTTTTTCATTGGGCTCTTGAAGGTGGTGGTGATCACACCTTCATTAAAAAACTGGGAAAAAAATGGGAAGCCTGCTCTTATTCTCACAAAGGTTGAAACCAGTACTCTCGCATCTTCTTCGCGTTTTGCTCTAGTGGGAAAATTTTTGTATAGAAATTCTTTTATGGTCACCCAAAACTGAAGATCATTCAGAAAGAATTTGATGCTATGAAGCTGTTGGGCAGTTGAAATATTGATTTACTTGACAGTCGACACATACTGATTCAGTTATCTCACGATATTGATTACGCTCGCATTTTTTCTCAGAAAGTTATCAAGATCGACAACCGTTATATGAAAATTCTGAAGTGGGCTGATGATTTTGATCCCAAAGCAGAGTCCCCTATCATTCTAGTTTGGATAATATTAGTTGAAAAGATAATAGCTTATTAGAATAATAAATTAATTTAATTTTATATGTTGTTAGGCTTCGAAATATAGAGGGGTTAAGATTATGACAAATTAAATAGGTACTTAATGAACAATCGAGATGAGTACTTATATTTTTATATTATAGTAATAATTTGTTTATTCTCAAATGTGTTTGCAGTTGATATTTGTGCATACTTTATTCTGATTGAAATATTATTTTTCTTTATTGATCGTATCATTATGAATATCATGGCTACTTACTCATGTATTTTGTGTATATTTTATAGTCTGTTAAATTGAATGCGATGAATACATATGTTTATGTTGACTGTTTGTATGTACCTGACTAAATATGATGAAACACTCCTTGATCGGTACTAGTGTCGGAACACTAATATATTCGTGCACATAAATGGACAAAATTATTGATATTGATGAATCTTAGTTGACACAATTTTTAGATGATGCCTTCTATGACGATTGTATATAATGAAAATGACATTGATATGATAATGATATTGTACACATTTAAATAAATTTTTTTTTAAAAGCATCTTAAATTCTTATATTGATTTATAATGAAGCTTAACTTACATGCATATTATTATTTCTTTTCCTTGTATTACTTTAGTTTAGAAGTATAGATATTCACTGACTTTTCAGCTCACCGTTGTTTTAACTAATTTTTAATTAATTTTTTATGTTTGATTAACTTGTTCAAAGATGAATGATTGACGAGAAAATATTTATAGAAGACAGACAACCATCAACGAGATAATTATAAATTATACAATTTTAATTTAATTTTTAATGTCTCTTTCATCTCTTAAATTGTGAGTTAATTTATAAAAATTAATTCGGCCGTCAAACCGTCCTTTCTCGTCTTGGTTAAATCCAATCCTCGAGCCTGATCGTGATATAGAAATGATAAATATGTACATTTTGGTGCAAAATTTTGAGTGTATCTATCAGAATAAATTTTGAGTGTATCTACGAAAATTTAACCTTTTAATTTAAATAAGTTAAACTTAAATATTCAATAAAATTGTTATAATGATAAGTATCATATACCTTCAGCGTAGGCTGATAAGCTTTTGTTTGATTTCGGAGCATTGCATTCTTTTATAGCTGAAGAGTTGATTAAAGTGATGCAATTAAATAACACCTTGTGATATGATCTGTTAGAATGCTAATTAGTACTTTTATAGAAGTTAATCAATTATGTGAGATTAAGTTAGTGATTGGCAGAAAAAAAAATTGATGCATAATTGGTTGTGTTACATTTTGTGGAATTTGTGGTAATTTTAGGTCTGAATTGATTGTCTAAAAAATGTCACAATTGACTTCGATAAAAATTTTGTTAAAATACATGTACCTTTGGAGATTGTAGTCAAATTTTGTGGTGGAATAGGGTTGGCATCGAAGATCTGTTTGAGAGCTTTCAAATTGTTGAATCGTGGAAACCAAAGTTTTCTTGCTCATGTGTTAGATACCTCTAAGGAAGTGAAGTCATTGAATGATATTTCAGTTATAAGAGAATATCTTGAAGTTTTTCTTGATGTTTTATCAAGGCAACCACTAGTGCGAGAGATTAATTTTACTGTTGAGTTCTTGTCAGGTTCTAAGCTTTTGTCCAAGGCACCATACAAAATGACTGTTAAGGAGTTATAAGAGATGAAAAGTCAATTATAGGGCTTACTAGATAATGGGTTTATCAAACAAAGCACCCGCCCATCCTTTGGGCGCTCCTGAATTATCTTTGAAAAAGAATGAGAGTTTTAGAATGTACATTGGCTAAAGGTAGTTGAGTAATCCAGTAGTTGAAAACAAATGCCCGTTGTTGAGAATCGATGATTTGTTTGATCAATATGGTAGGAATTCTGTATTTTCAAATATTGATCTAAAGTCATACTATCGTCAGCTAAAGATTAAATAGGAAGATATATCAAAAATATCTTTCAGGATCAGATATGTGTGCTTTGAATTTGTGATGAAGCCGACATACAAATCATTTACATATTCTGCAGGTTTTGAAAGAAAATACAGTATATGCTAAATAATCTAAATGTAAATTTTAGCTTAAAAGTGTGGCTTTTCTTTGGATATTATCAGTGGAGATGTCATTTATGTGGATCATAATAAGATCAAGGCAACTGTAGAATTGCCAAGACCTACTACTTTTATTGAGGGCAAAATTTTTCTAAGTCTGGCTGGTTATTACAAGAGATTTGTAGTGAGATTTTCACATATTGTTATGTCATTTTCAGACTGACTCACTAGACTGAAATTTGAATGGTCATATCATTTTAAGGAGGTTTTTTAAAAGCTGAGGACTTAATGTCGGCTTCAATATTTTCTATTCCTCAGGTTCAGATGTGTTTTAGATTTTTCAGTGATGCCTCATTAAAAGATTTGGGATGTGTGCTTATGCAACATGGAAGAGACATTGCCTATGTTTTAAGGCAATTGAAGAATCATGAAAAGAATTATCCCACGCATGATTTGAAGTTTGCAGCAATTGTGTTTGCACTTAAGATATGAATGTATTATCTGTATGGAGCCACATGTGAGGTATTTATAGATGATCAGCATTTAAAGTATATATTCTCTCAGAATATATTGAATCTGAGGTAGAGCAGATGGTTGAAGTTTATTAAACATTATACGATTTGAATATTCAGTACCATCCGGGGAAGTTAATTATGATGGTCGATGCATTGAATAAGAAGACTTTAGATAATTTGAATCAGCAAAGGCAATAACTTAAGTATTGGAGAAGCTGAAGCTATCTATAATCAATTATAGCGATGACCAAATGGTTCAATTAAATAGTTGACTGTGTTGTCTCCTTTGAAAGGCAGAATCAAGAATTTATTAGCCAGGAATAGCGATGTTCAAAAAATTATGAAGCAGGTTAAGGCAGACAGTTTGGAGAAGTATGCATTAGACTTGAATGTTTTATTGAAATATAAAAGCGGAATTTATGTCCCAAATAATAATAGTATGAGGAAGGAAATTCTAGATGAGACACATTTATTTGCTTGTGCTATTCACCCAAGAAGTAAGAAAATATATGAAGATCTCAAGGAAACATTTTGGTGGCCAAATATAAAGAGTAGTTGGCAGAATTTGTGATTGTCCTACATGTTAGTCATGGTAAAGCATTAGTGTCCTTGATGTCTGTTACAACCTTTATCGATTCCAGAGTGGAAATGGGAGGAGATTGATATGGACTTTATAATTGGAATGCTTAAGTCACAATAGAGTCATAATACTATTTGGATAATTGTTGATATATTGATTAAGTCAAGTCCATTTTTTGCTCATTAAACAAATAGATCTTGTTGAGAGATTAACCAAAGTGTATGTGGATCAAATTATAAGATGGTATGGAGTGTCGAAGTCTATTGTCTCCGATAGAGATGATAGATTTACTTTCAGTTTATGGAAGAAGATTCAATAAGTTTTGGCCATTAGATTAACTTTAAATAAGACCTTTTATCCTTAGACGGATGACGAGTCAGAAAGGACTAATTAAACTTTTGAGGATCTAATAAGGTCATGTGTCATAGCTTTGGTGGAGGATGAGAATAACATATACTTTTAGTAGAATTAACTTACAATAATAGTTATCAGACTAGTATTGAGATGACTTCATATGAAGTTTTATATGGAAGAAAGTGCATGACATCTTTATGTTTGGCTGCAGCGGGTTAAAGATGTAATAACTGAGCTTTTCACAATACACAAATAATGAATAAATAAATAATATTAATTAATAATAATAATAATAATAATAATAATAATAAATAGATGTGTCAGCTTTTAGAAGACACATTCTCGTAAGAAACTTATTTCACGCTATTTCAACACTCTCCCTTTTTTGAATCAACAAACTTGATAGTGAAGGAGAGGAAGGAAGAAAGAAGAAGAGAAAACAAAGGAGCATTGAATGTCTCTTACCTGTTTTGATGTCGAACTCAAGCCAAAGGGAAGAGACGTGATGGGCTTGCTGTGCAGGATTGAACTGTGTCGAAGAGGAAAAAAGGTAGACTTCGTGCGGGCAAAGAAGCGACCAAACCATACTTGTAGTGTCTTTGACGCCATGTTCTTGCAAAAGAGGAAGGAAAACTGTGGCTCTGTGTGCGTGTAAAGAGGCGAACCTCTCGTGCACTGTCATCATGCGAAATGATGGAATTATGATAGTGATTTGGCAGATTCTCAAAACTACGCCAAGGTGAGAGCAATAGTGGCTTTAATGCAGTATCTTTTATATTTATTATATCATGAAGGGGGATTTATGCAACTTCATCATTGATGGGGGTTATAGCGAAACTATTGCGTCTACTCAAATGGTAGATAAATTGAGCCTCATCACTCGAAAATATTCTTAGTTGTACTGTTTGACTTGGTTGAAGAAAGAAAATGAGATCAGTGTTGATAAGATATGATTAACAAATGTTTCTTTTAAAGACAAGTTTTAGGAATAGGTTTGCTTGTTCATCAAGAATATAAAGAATATTGTAATTTTACCTTGGAAGGAGCCTGATATGATAAGGGATCATATAAATATTGGAACCATATTACCATGCATTAGGCCATGGGGGAACCATTGTGAGATTGACATTGGTAATGCTGAAAGGAGGTGCGATAGAGGAGCTAGTACCTGAGGCAACACAACCCTATTTGAAGAAGTATAAAAATGTTTTGACTGACAGTCTATCACTCTATTTTCCCGATTGAGAATGATCCAAGATGTTATAGATCTCATTATAGGATTGGTGCTCTCTCGTTGACCAACCTATTGGTGATAAGCTAAGAGAAGCTGCATAAGCAACTTGAGGATTTGATGACCAGCGGATTGGTTTGTGAGGGTATTAGCTCATGTATTGTGTTTAATCGTGCCAAAGAAGGATGGGATATGACACATATGCACAGCTGTGAACAAGAGTATCAAGTACCAGTTTGCCATCCATAACTGGATGATTTGATAGATCAGTTAGCGACCAACTTCTCAAAGATTGATTTATGTTGTGGCAATAATCAAATTCATATAAGACTCTAGAACGAGTGGCAGCTTGTTTTCAAGGTTCAATATATGTTCTATTAGTGGACAGTGGTGTATTTTTGCTTGTCAAATGTTTGGAACACTTTTATATTAGCTAATATTTTACAATTATTTTGTGGAGGATCAATTACAACATTTGTTTAGGATAGAGAAGTTGTATGGTCATTTGAAAAAGTGACATTTTCTGGCGTCGCAAGCTTTCTTTCTAGGATGCATTATTTCGATAGCTAGCATGGAGTGGACACAATTTAGATTGGGGCCATTATGAAGTGACTCAAGCCACAATATTTCATCAAGGTGCACTAATTTCATGAGCTTACTTCATTCTATAGTGGTTTTATAGAAATTTGAGTGCTTTATTGGCATTGCTAACCTAGTACCTTAAGGCAGATAGAATCTCATGGCCAGACAAGGAATAGACTAGTTTTGGTGCACTGAAGCTTCATGTTACTCGGGCTTTTATCTAAGCACTACGTGCTAGGTGTTTGAGGCGAATTGTGTTGCCTTTAATATGAGAATTGGATTTCTGCTAAGTCAAGATTGACTCCTTATCATTTATTGATAAAGAAGTTGAATGATTCGAAATGAAAGTATTACATATATGATAAGGATTTCTATGCCATAGTGAATGCCTTCTACTATTATCGTCGTTATCTATTTGCCGGTGAGTTCACACTTTACAATGACCATAAAATTCGGATGTTCTTGAATAGTCGGAACAAGCTGAAAGGTAAACATCCTTCTCAAGTAAAGTTATTGTCATTGACGCGGGATCTTCAGTTGCTACAGTGAAGTGGGCATGAAGCGCCGCAGGAACCGATCTTGCAATTCTATCTTCCTGGCTGAACCGGTCCAGTCCTGGGAGGGCTGACCTTCTCCCTCACTTTGGTTTGGCGCCTTCTTTTCATTTGGGGATCCAATCCTAAGTATCTAGGGTTTACATATGTGGTTCCTTTGCTTTAGATTTTCTGTTTTTGATGTGTGTGTATCGGGATAACTGCCAGCGTCTCTTCTTCTTTTCGAGAGCTGTATTCTAAGATCATTGTCCTCATCATTTGTTGTCGTTGCACCTTCCAGCCTTCACCAACTCTTTGCTACCTCTTTGGAGGGCCAAATTCTTGTCGATCACCACCATCACATCAAAATCAACCGTACTTTTGTGTCGTGTTTGTGCTATTTCAGATTTTCAAGCATCGTGTGTTGTATTTTCCCTTTCAAATGTATTGTCTGTAACCACTTATTTGCTTTTTCTAATGTGGTTTGGGTTAACTCGAGTATTGTTTGGTATCAAAGTTAGCTTAACCCTAGTCCCATTATAGAGTTTCTAGCATTCATCATACCCAAACCATCTCCACCCCTCCCCGCCAAATTTTCTTCTCCCAACAATCTACCCAAATCCTAATCATGCCACCAAATAGACAATATTTAGATGTTGTTCAGTATTTTATCAATGAAGAGATACAGTGATAACTCTGCCAAGTGCTAGAACTTCTTGATGAAATTGGAGCAAAAAGAATCCAGAGAGGTCACCCGTAGCCACAACGATAACTTGTTGGATCTAAGGAATGAAGTGAATCTTCTACTATATGGATGCTAATGATGAAGAACCTCTACCCAAAGACTTGATATGAAATATCTGAGAAGCTAGAGTTTTGAAGTAAAGGTGTATTTTTCGTATTTTGACCACTTAGACCCGGACGAGTTCATCAAGTGGTTCCAGACTGTGGAACTTTTTTTCGAGTACCAGGATGCCCCGCTGAACAAAATGGTGAAATTAGCTGTCATTAAGTTAAAGAAGGGCGCATTGTTTTGGTGGCAAAATTTGAAGCAGCTACACCAGCGTGAGGAAAAATATAAGATCACTATTTGGTTCAAGATGAAATGAGAGATGCAAGGGCAGCAATTACCTGCACCTTAGGCAGGATATGTTCGTAAGACCTCACCAATTTTAGCAACATCATGGGAAGACTGTCACATTTTACAGGCAAAGCTCAACCCTAGGATCAAGCAGCAAGAGTGCACTCAGCATAATATCCAAATTGACCCTGCCTGAGGAGACACTAGTTCAGAGTAGATATTAGGTCTTAACCAACCGGTATTCCCAAATTCATCTCAGAGTAATCCAGTAGTTGAAAACAAATGCCCGTTGTTCTAGGTTATTAGTCTCACTAGAAAGTATTTCAACTTTTAAATATCATGGATTTAGGCATATTGAATCAAATTGAACATCTAGAAGAATAATCTCTTTCACTGATTAGAGACCGGTTGAAGTAATGGACAATGGCAGAGTAGACACTGACGAGAGTGATGACACTGAAGTTCTAGCTGCCAGTTAATAACGAAGAGACGACATCGATTCTAGTTGAACCCAAGAGGGAGATTCTAGTTGAGTCGACAGTAGTTGTTCTAGAAGACATCGAGTCCGAGATAATGGACCTTCATGCAAAGTGTGAGGTCGTGGTGCCTTGAGCTACCTTCTTGTAGGCAATGAGAGGAGTATTTGGAGGACTGACATTGGTTGTCCAAAATAACAATGAGTTTGAGGAGCAATTACCAGATACAAGAAAACCTCATGTAAGAGAATTTTAAAAGATCCAAATATATGTCCTACTTCCTGAGTTGACCCTACAGAGGGAGGTCAAACGTATCAGAGATGGGAAGCTTTTATGCTGCATCTGAGAGTCATTGGTGTACTAGATTTAGTTCAGCAGTTTACCTACTAATAGATGGTCAGATAGGACAGCTAAAATGCAGTATTCGAAATTTTCTTGGGAGCTTGGTGGGAGAGACAATCCTATAGTGGGATCCATATTCTACTAGAGATGAAGAGGTCCTGAATGTGAGAGTGGCTCAGCCTGTCATAGATTTCGTCCTCAAGTTGATTTCTCCTTACATAGTTGTTTATTAGATGCATTCAATGGAGCACAAGAAGTGGGAGTAGTTTACAAATGTAGCAGCTCAAGACTTGATCCGTGAGAATACCAGTTTATGTATAGTGCCAGCCAAATTGTGCCAAAAGAGGATGCATACCTGTTATATTTGGATGTGCTTTAGAATGATACTTCTTACAAGAATGACTTACCAGAAGATTACACTAGTTCTACTACCTTCAACTAGTTTGCATAACTACTACGAGCAGACAGAAGCTTCAACAGATGAGGAAGAAGCTCCTTCAATCTCAAGAGACTGATGTGGGAGCTTAACAATCCACTATTGTTGCTACATTATGTGGGCGTAAAGAGCTGCGGGAGCCGATCCTGCGATTTTATCATCTAGACTAAACTAGTCCAGACAGGGGCGGGTCGACTGACGCTCCGACTATAATTCAATGCCTCCTTTTTCTAAGGGGATTCAGTCCTCTGTATCTCGGGCGTATCTCGGGCTTACCTATGTTGAGGATTGAGCAAGAATTTTTTTTTTATTTTTGTTGTATTATATTAGTTATCCACTTTAAGCCTTTTTTTTTTTTAAGTTTTAAATTTTTAATGTGTTCTGTACTAGGACAACCGCGACATCTCTTCATTCTCTCAAGGGTTGTATCCTAGTATTTCAAATGGGGCTTCGACTGTACCTTTGTCTCCAGGTGGTGTTTATCATCCCTATACCCCTCCTCATCCTCTCCACGTTGCACCCGAGCGCCCTCTATTGCTGCTGCCACCCCACAACAACCTTACCTTGTTGTTTTCCTTGCAATTTTCCCATTTTAGCCACTTGTCCCAGTTGCCACCACCCCGGACGGTCGGCCTCTTTTTGTCTTACAACCCATCGTATTCCCGGTCTCTTCCACCAACATTCCTCGTTATAGGCAGCAACAGCCTGAAAACAACGTTTTCCTTTTGTTTTTTGTTGTTCCAGCCGCCCAGTCATCTATTCTTCTCCTTCAAGCTTGCTGCCCTTGCCGCAATTCCTTCCTTTTGCTGCCACTGTTCTCATCCTTTGTCGTCGCCGTGCCTTCTAGCCTTTACTCACTCTTTGCTATCTTTTCAGAGGGCCAATCTCTCGCCGATCGCCACCGCCACCACCACCTCAAGATTCACCCTAGTTTGAGTAATTGTATCATGTTTTTTGCTATTTCAGATTTTCGAGTGTCGTGTGCTGTATTTTTCTTTTCAAGTGTGTTGGTTGTAACTATGTATTTGCCTTTATTCATAATATTTGTTTTTTCTATTGCGGTTTGGGTTAATTCCGGTGTCAGTCATCCTTCTTTTTGTGCTAAAGGATAAACTTAGGAGTCAAAATAAGATAGTTGATGCTTGGAGCTGTTGTCATTTGTTTATCACTATTATGCAGTTGGTGGTCGTTGGCTTTGTGGAACTGAATGATCTATATGCCACTGATAAGGACTTTCAAGAGATTTGGATTTTTTATGAAGAGAGACTACACGATTAGTACAACAATTTTGATGATTATTTGCTCTTTTACAATAAAATTTGCATTCTTAGTAGTTCACTCAAAAAAGTTTTCTTACAGAAGTATCAAAGCGGTGGGATGACGAGACGTTTTGGTTGTGATAGTGCTCTTTCTTTATTGCATATGAAAAAACATGTTAGATTGTGTTGGGTATGTCACTTAGCTCAAATCTGAAGCCAAAATATCAGTCTCTATGTTCTCCTTGTTTCAAAGCTATAGTGGATGAATGTGGGAATGAATTTTCTTGTGGGTTTACCCCAAATACAATAAAACTGGATTTTTGTTTTGATGATGGTAGATCGCCTTTACAAGATAACATATTGTGCTCTGCCACAAGGTAATGGGTGATTCATATATTGCTGATCTCTATTTCAGAATGATAGCTCTTTTTTATGGTCCTAGACTATCACTTTAGATAAGGATGTAAAATTTTTGAGTAATTTCTAAAAACCCTATAAGATAAGCTAGGTACGAAGTTTCAATTCTGTTCAACAACTCTTCCTCAAAATTACAAACAAATGGAGATGGTGATCTCAATTTAGAAACCTTCTCCAATGGTTTATGAGAGAATATCTAGAGTGAGATTTGATTTGTTCTTAGATTGAGTTTGCTTACGACTGGTCTACTAGCCACTCTATAGTTCATAGTTTTTTATAGGAAGTATGGACATAATCCCCTCACACCTTTGAAGTTGGTGCATATTACTTCTGGTTATTGAGCCTAGTATTGATGCGAAAATTAGGGTAAAAAAGATTTAAGTTTTATTCGAGCATGTGAAGTAAGAAATCGCCAAGCAAATTGCTGAATAACAGAAGCAGGTTAATTTGTCTTGACAAGGTTTTCAATGAAGGTGATTTGACGTGGATTAGATTGAAGGAGAGATTTTCTAGAGATTCTTTTGGAAAACTCATCTATAGTTGATGGTCATTCAGAGTAGCAAATGAATCCATGATAATACTTACAAAATTTACCTTTCTTGTGATTGCAACATTTATGTCACATCTGATGTCATTGATTTGTTTTCGTGCTACAAGGGTCCAAATGATTCCGGTTATGAAGCTCAAACCCCTCCTACCCAAGAAGGATGCATTTGCGTGTCCCTTGTGGAACCCAGGCAGGACAAAAAACCTGATTATTTCGCTTAAAAACTTGGTTGATTCAGGTTTTTCCATTCCTAAGGGGGGCCAGTCAGTTCGTAGGGCTCTAATTGCCAAATTTAGGATTACATTTAGGATTTGCTTTCTTAGTATATATTTTTTTGCTTGGGACCTGTTATGAGATTTTTCGGTTTTGGATTTATATTAACTCGGAGATTTTTTTTTTTCTGTTTTCTCTCTTTCGGAATATTCTAGCTGTCACTTTCAAGTGTGTTACTATATTTTGATCGAGAATGGTTGTGGATCTTTCTCGGCATATTGTACTTTATTCCTCCTAGCTGCAGGCCCCTTTTTTTTGTTGTAGTCCTCCTAAACCCTCTAAATCGCTTATTTAAGATTTCTCAGTGATTCTGGGACATCATCTAGAATCCCTTGACTGGTGCCAGTCTCGACCATGATGTTGCAAGTTCAACCAAAAATGACTTCGTTTATTTAAAAATATTTTAATCATTTGATAAATGAGCAACCTTTCATTCATATGAAAATTTATGCAAGATGACTTAGATGTGGTGATGCGCAAACCACAAATATTTGTTTGAACTGGTGGACAAACTATTTTAATCGGCTTTGTTCCTAGTTAATCTACAAATGTGAGGGATTTTTGTACTGAATCAACCGTAATCAATCCAAAACATTCTGAATACGATGGTTTTGAGTGATTCTGAAACGCATGATTTGAAGCATGCCCTTGGTCCTTTTGGTCCCATGATTTGAAACGTACTCTGTTGAGTTTTAAAATAAATTGCATGCTAGCAGAAATCAATAGCAAGAGTTAAGTTCTTCAGTCATATCTTATCTGAAATTTATAGAATTCTATAGAAAGAGTGCAATTTCACAATTTTAAGTCTGTAAGAATAATAGTTTATTTTCTTTTGGCCAGTAATTTGCTTTTGAATGCTAACGTAACAGGTCTTGTATTGTTTACCCTGATTGCATAAATCTGATAATGTTACAGATGTTGGTTAGGTGCTGTTATCATTGTCAATTAACAAAATCTAAGGGCACTGAGTTATATTTAGTTCTTGAGAGGTTATGTTTTCAGTAAGAAGCTTTATTATTCTTCACTTGAAAATCTGATTGATTTTAATAATTTGATTGACAGGTTCGTATTTTCTCCTTGATGGATGAACCTATTCTGGATGCTATCTTCTGTAAATTGGGGCAGACATTATATATTAGAGGGAGCGATATCCTTTATCGAGGAGGTCCCATTGAGAAAATGGTCTTTATTGTCAGGGGTAAATTGGAGAGCATTGGTGCAGATGGAAATGTGGCTCCCCTTTCAGAAGGGGATGTTTGTGGGGAGGAGCTCCTTACATGGTGCCTGGAGCACTCTTCTGCAAATAAAGGTACAATCATGTCTTTTATCATTGAAAAACATTGGTGAACTGCTTCATAAATTTTGACCATCTCTAGACAGCTCTAAGAAATTAAGGCACTGATTAGATATATCTAATTTATATGTATATAGCTGATACTCTCGCTGGAATTGGATGAGAACTTGTCCTTTAGTAGCTTTTCATGCATTATCTCGGTAAAAATTATTTTCACATAGCAAAATTGGATTGTATTCAATAATTTGCTTATTTGTGGTTTTTATCTTCAAATGAAATTATTGACTGGAACTATATAGGTGTCATTTAGTTGGTAGATTGTTTCTGATTCAGTACTTTAAAGGTTTCTTACTGTAAAGATTTGGTCTTGTGGATTGGTTTAACCGGAAGGCTTATATTAGAAAGCATTTAAGAGAAGCATCATTAAAAGAAGAACTCCTGCAATATCTGGTGTCCAATTATAGCAATTGGACAATTTTTTTTATTTTTCTTTTGGTTATTTTTGTGTATGACTAATACTTGCTAAGAAAGAATGTTTTGCTAATTTTGATTTCATCTTGCAGCTGGGGGAAGGGTTCGTTTCGCTGGGCAACGGTTGTTTTCCAACCGAACTGTTAGGTGTTTGACTAATGTTGAAGCGTTTGCCCTCCGAGCTGCTGATTTGGAGGAAGTGACTATAATATTTGCAAGGTTTTTGCGAAACCCTCGTGTTCAAGGGGCTATCAGGTAAATGCAGCATTTTTTTCTTGATATTTATAGTAACTTGTACTTTAGGATTGCGGAATACCCTTTTCTAGTAAGAATTTGAACCAGTCTTCCTCTTGATCAATAAGAGAAATTTTGCAGAGATTAAGAATGCTGTCCACCCAGATGCTTCAAAAGCATAAAAAAAGAGAATTGATAAAGTTCTGGAATAATAGGTAGAGTACAAAAGTTGTAGCTGTAAACTTTTTTTGAACAGATGATAGTTCTTTGCAACAAAACTAGCAATCTTATTTTGCTCCATGTAAGTGTTTTCTCCTCTACCCTTCAGTAGCTCCCACCTAAAGAAGGAGAGCAAACAAAATGTGCTTCTCTCCATAGATCTTGTACTCAATGAGATTTGTTGTTAGAAATTGAAAATATTTTTTCTATCCAATTGCATCATGAGGAAGTTGGCGCCAGAAAACCCAAATTGGCAACCGGTTTGCTTTGATGTTTGATTTTCATGAAAAGGAAGCAGATTGTTAACTACTTAGAAACATCTAATGTTGGACGTGCAAAATGAAACCAAACTTCTATTTGTAGAAACATTGGAAAAGAGGAGATGAAAGATGATCTTCTTTCCACACTATTTTGATGCAAGAATTTGATCAGAATGGAATGAAAGATAATTGACTTTTACCTCATCATAGTGCAATAGGATGTAAGCTTTAAGGTTATCTCTGATTATGTTTGATTGAGGTAGATGGCAGGAGGTTGAGGTCGAAGCCATCTTGATCACACCAGTAGAGAAGTAGAGGTATGGAGCTAGGCAACAATAGGAAGATGAATAAATAATGATGATCCAAGAGTTGTTGGTTGTGAGTAAGAGAGTATCTCATGAAATACATTCTCAGCCAAAGTATTTAGACGTTTGATAAGGGGATGTTGGAATTTTTTTTGAGTGTATGTGTGCCTAAGGAATATGCAATGAATTGACTTGGAAAGATAGTTTATGATGTGCATGAAAAACATGAACTAAAATAAAGGCAACCAAATACCTGATTGAGGAAAAATAGGTAGGCTAGGAGAAAGAGTGATGATAAGCAATTGATTTTGGAGAAGTGTAAGGGGACAATTGATAAGATAATAGAAATTTGGGACTACATCTTTACATAATTGGCGTTCGTGTGAAATATGAGTGCTTGGTGACAGCGATGTGATGCCAACTATGTTTTGAGACATTTTGACTGAGAGATATATGAATATGAGCTTTGGTGAAAATGCCTAGTTTAGAACAAATTTTAAATTGGCTTTGGATGTATTTGAAAACATCATCAATGCACAAAACTTCAAGCAAAAAACTAAAATTTTATTTCAGAATAAAATTTACTGAATACAACACAGACTTCTTTCTAACATTTTAATAAATATACTATGGTTATCCTAGAATGATCATTAATAAGTGTACCAAAATAGCATGACAATAACTGAGTTTGAACAGGTCATGGCTTAAAAATATTATAATGAATTATACCGCATAAAAGAAGACAACGACTAGTAGTGGATGATGAGAATGATACGTTGATATTTACTCAATTCACAAGCAAAGAATTCAAATTTGGAAGAAAGGATAAATTTTTGTAGCTGAGTTGGAGGATAATGATCCAAACGATAATTTTATTGATAATGAGTAATAGTGGAGCCAAGGAGAAGCGTCAGTCATTAAGTTGCAGATACTTCCAAATTCAATACCTCCACAAATCAACGCTTTCAAGTTGAGAACCTAGAAAACAATGCAAATCCCATAATTAGGTTATGGTGAGATTATGGGTTATAGTAAGACATGCATATGTCATACATTTATTGAAATTTGGGAACAATAACTTATCGGAGCGAAAATGATTTCAGATTTGAGCACATATGAGGAGCGGCATTCTCAAATACCACTCTATATCTATATCTATATATATATATATAAAAAAAAAAAAAAAAAAAAAAAAAAAGTGGATTTTTAAATAGGCAAAGATATGGATGTTGTTATTTTAAAAAATTTTAGTTGGATGTTAGTTTTTTAAATAAGAAGGATTTGAATGTTTCACAAGAAAGCACTCCCAGTTACAATAAGCTAGTATAATGTTGATGAAGATGATCAGCTTGAAAGGCTAGTATTCTAAGTTGATTGAACTGAAACCATTGATGCATCAATTATTTCAAAGCCCAAAATTCAGTTTTTATTCTTCACTTCCATTTTGCCATTTATTTTCATACCTATCTCGCCTTGTGATTATGGAGCCCCAATAAAACAAACATCCACACTAATGGATCATTTTTTGTGCTACTTCAAACTTTTATGCTTACAAAATAGTAACTTTTTATCGGATATCTACATAAACATAATGGATTTTGAGCTCGTGACATTATTGATTACCACGTATTTATTTCTTCTGGACTAACAGATATGAATCACCATATTGGAGATATGTTGCTGCCACTCGTATTCAGGTGGCGTGGAGGTATCGGCAATGGCGTTTGAAGAGGGCTGGTAAATCCAGCAAGAGTCCTCATTCCTCTTATCGCATCTCAAGATAAATGTAACACCCACCTTGTAATTATAGCCACATAGCTTTTTTAATATTTTTAATATTTTAAGTTTTGTTTATTTCAATGAAATAGATGTATTTGGTATAGAGGAGGATACTGGAAAATTTTACCATCTTATGTATCAGTTCCTTGGAAAATGCATTGATAAAATAGCAAAAGCTTGTTTAAAAAGGAAGAAATATAAAAGATGCTTTTTCAGCATCTAATTGCCCCCCTTAATTGTTGTCTCAAACAAGGTTATTGATAGAGTTATAGAAGTAGGCTGTTATTGAAATTTTTTTTTTACAGCTGTAGGAAATATTAAGCAAATAGATTGTCTTAACAATGTTTATTCGGTTTAATATTTCATATATAATTTTATAATTTTATTTCAATTGTAGTGTTTAAGTATGTTTTTAATGTTACCTGTACGAAGTTAGTTTATATTTGTAATCTTTGTCTATGAAACATGAGAAAAGTGGGAACAGTAAGAGAATATATAATATGTAGCTTTGAGATTTCACTTGCTTGCAAGAAAGTACAGGCTGAATAAAATTGAATTGTATGTACAAGCTTAAATACAATGTTATAAAAGGGTTTATATTCATAAAATAAGTAAAATTATATGACAGTTAATGTGCGCTTGTAAAGATAATTACTAGTGTGTAGCTAAATATATTGATTATATATATATGAGGGGTGAATTTAATTAAAGTCGAATGATTTCACTTATGCATTTTGAATTCTGTACGGTTATGATTCTTGGGTGAGTAAACCTTGGCGACAATGCTTAGCCTGCTTTGGCTTGGGACTTTTAATTGAACATAGATTTAACGTTGTATTTGCTCAGCAAGGCTGTTTGGATGGGTTAGGAGACATTTTGGTGTACTTTCTCTTTGAAGCGATTAAAGAAAATAATAAAATCCTATTTTGCCAAGATGGCAATCTAAATTTAATAGTTATTTATGCAAAATCAGCATTAAGAGAAGTTTATAAATGCTTAATAATATTATTTTAAGATTATATTTGAACTTTTGTAATTTAAAGATATAGAGAAAATCAAGTTTTGAAGCAGGGAAATTGTTACAACGCTGTGAGGAGTTTTTAGGAGTGGGGGTAAGACAAATTATGTACGAGTTTTCCTTTTCACCTGCTTGGAGAAAATCAAGAAGTTGAAATTGAGTTGGTCATTGCTAATGAATTTCTTCGAACTATCTCTTGTAAGATGTTAGTTGTGATTCTTTTTAAAGTTTATTTTGATGTAAACATGCAGAAATTTTTTTATTGAAGTATTTGCACCTCGCCGGATGCTGATTTTGAGGTTGAGCGAGTTTGACGTTCCAAAGCTACCATAGAAAGTAAAGAGTGCGCTGATGCCTCCATTAGGTCGATCAAGGAGGAGTTGGTGATGATTATGCTAAAATTAGGGGCTCAGTTAGGGTTTGACGTCACCAATTGTGGAAACTTCAGTTTTATCAAATAATAATAACAATACTATAATTTTGAATTTTTTGAAGAAATAATACTTTCTTCAACCTTTCTGAACCCAAAATAATTAGTTTGAGTGACTTCATAGAGGAATTTGTTGTTTTTTCTAGTTAGTTGATGTTTCAAATTAAGTCCTTTGGGACGTCAAGCAAGAATTGAGCTATTTGATGGATGAAGTTACGTTTGAAACGTATATTGCTTCTGAAATAAAGCCAATTTGTTGGCGTCTAGTTCTTGCTTCATCGTTTGAATCTTAATGAATCCATCTCCGGAGATGTTTTTGTTCCTGTCGTCATGTATTTTTGGGAAGTGTTATGTCATCACTTATTTTCGAGTTCAGAAACTCTACTGAAATCAAATCATCCTCTTTTTAGAGTAACATTTTGTCAAGTATTTTATTTTTAGGAAATAATCATAGTTATCAATTTGATATCTGGAAAATTGAATTTCAAAAGTCACTTGAGTTGCACGCTATAAAATCTAGTATGGCTTTTGATATGATACCTTCGAAGGCTTGACTTGTTTATCATGGTGGAGGCTCCTTCGAGTTGTTTAGAATTAGCCGAAGGATGATGAGCAATGCTTCTTCCCAGAGCAATTTTCACTTGGCATGTGATTTCTTCTCTTCCAAAAGGTAACTAGGATCTTGGAGTATTCTTGCTTAACACTGGCAGAGATAATGCTAGTTTTTTTTTTTTTTTTTTGGCTGGTAAGATTCCCTTTAGTATCTAAAAGAGCAATGTTGAGTTTAGAATTGCTTAACACTGGCAGAGATAATGCTAGTTTTTTTGTTTTTTTGGCTGGTAAGGTTGCCTTTAGTATCTAAAAGAGCAATGTTGAGTTTAATTCTATTTCATTTTGGCTAGTAAGATTATTTTTCTTATTTTATAGATATAATAAAGAGCAATGTAAAGTTTAATACTATTCAGATTTATGTTTTTTTATTGTCGAAGCCTTCAAAAAGAGCATCAATTTTTTTTTCATAGACATGTATAACCATGCGAGGCTTGGAGAAGTAGATTTAAGATTAAATGAATAAATAAGATGGAAGAAAGCTGGGCGTGATTCTGATTACTAGTGGCTCCACAAACTTTTGAATATACGGATAACTTCTTTAGATATTTACTTGCTATTGTAGCTCACTTTGTTTTAAATTATCCCTTTTACAATTAATATTTTAAGGGTTAATGATGATTTATTTTTATGAATAAAATAATAATCATGATTTAATTATTAAACTTGAGAGTTCGATTGATAAACTTAAATATTATAATATAATAATTTTTTTTTAAAAAAAAAGCATGATAATTATAAATTAGAAACGTGTCAATACGAATTTTTAGGATATCTTACAAACAAGAGGATAAAGAAATAAAGCTATGGAGTGCTCACTGGCGAAAGACCAAAGATCAATTTGACTAGGTGCGGGCTACCTAAATCGAGGCTAGAAGCCAACTAGATGCAGGCCATCCAATCCAACGACCAAGGCTAACCAAGACTAGTAGATGCATTTACTAGCGTCTTACCATAACCTGACTCAAACGAAGAATTCATCAACGCCAACCATCTCTCTGGATCCCTTAAGATTTCTCATTGAAGGCTAAGTACTGGTCATAACATAATCAATAAAGAATCTCAAAGAATACTCTTATCAAGGAGTGAGTTATTTGTACGATTATGGAATTTACCCTTTGCCAAATAACCTGGGTTCATCCCACCGACAAGAGCTTCTCACACATGGATTTATAGTTGATAGCCACACTGGAGTAGCCAACTAACATAGGTAAGCTGATCGAGCTGAGTCTTACTGACTTTAAGACCATCAAAGGCCGACCCTTGTTCATCAGACATTGCCAAAAAAGACCCACTGATTTCAGCTGACCGAGTCATAGGGTAGTCTAACCGTAGGCCTATACATATAAAATACCTAATATATTCTGTAACGCCCCCATTAAAGCATGAGCAAACATGTAATTTTATATATAATTGGGGTATTATTTTATGAAAATGACTAATCAATAATTCAAATTATTGTTCATTATTATGCATTTTACTCGTCTCTCTTTCTCTGGTTTTCTCTCTTTCTCCAGTCTTACATCTAATCCGTGGGTGTGATTCACGAGCAAATTAGAGCTCAAAATTCTAAAAGGTGTTGTAAGTGTAAATTATGTCACAGACAAGAATATGAGTAACACATGGAGAAAAAAATATAACAGAGATACAAGTAATATAGAGTACATAAAAGAGTTTGTGCAATTGAAAATCCAAGAATTGAAAGATCATATGATGGATGTCGTTTGAGAGGCATTAGTTCAGAGAAGGGAGAAGAACCTTAAAGAAGGGTCAGTGTTTTCGGTCACCTTTTCGGGAAAATATATTTTTAATATATATATATATATATATATGTATATAATTTTTATATATATATGATTTTTGAAAAATAATGTTTTAGTTTTGAAAATATGAGATCGAACTGACCTATATATGTCATTGTTTATATAAACGAGCACAACATTACAAGCAACATATCTATCCCGAGGAATAGACACGTTACTTACTAATGAGGCTTGATTAAATAAATTAAATAATTTATGACATCTGTTTTGATCTATGAAACCATTATGTTGATTGACAAATTTTCCTATCTAATATGAAAGATTAGGTAGGGTTTATATTAACCTGGGTTCTAAAGTTTCCTATAAGGGCAAACCTCTATAGTTAATTACATTTTAAATGACCAGAGTCACTAAAAAAACTCTCAATTTAGATTGGAAAATATGTCTTAAAGAATTTCAAAGTTTAGGATTTTTAAGATCGGACAAAGGAGTATCAAATGAGAACAAATATTTTTGGAATCCAACGAGAGAAAACTAAGGGATGCCACGGATCCTAAGGAAAACCTCAGTGACTTCCCAAGCTATTTTATGTTTTGCTTCAATTTCGAGAAATTATAATTAAATTTTTCATCTTGCCAATTATTATTATTTAGAGCTTACACTTGCATGACATAATCATATAAATAGCCTTGAAGATGGGAGGGTTTATGTCATGACGAACGACAACCTCAGAGCCTAAAGCGAGTTAGGGTTTAAATTGCACAACATGGCTATTCAAAGGCCTAAATATAAGTTGAGGGTAGCAACCTCAAAGTCCTATGACTTTTTATTTAATTCTATGGAAATTTGTTGTAGATGCATTTGTTGTTGTAGAATGTGGTTCTCTATCTACTTTAGCTTGCTCCGAGCTCCTCGTGATAGTGATAGCTCTAGGTTCAAGGTTTAAGGGTTTACAGTTTAAGTGAAAAGTTTTGTTGTTGTTCAAGTATTATGGGAGGGTTAAAGTTGATTAGGGCGACACTGGTTAAGATTCCACGATTCCCTCATTCTGGTACCACTATTTCTCTTGAATTTATTTAGTCTAAACGAGTCGTTAAGCTCATTTAAACTAGGGAGATCTTGTTGACAACCGTAGTTTACCTCATTCGAGGGATTCCTGTAAATTCAAAAGAACGTATTATGTATTTTGCTGTTTTGAAACTGTAAATTTGATTTTGAAAATATGTTTTGAATTTTTCAATTTTTGTTTAGTTTTGCATGTAAAATAAATAAATACAGGTAGAAAATATTGTAAGGTAAATAAATAAAATTGCAGATTCATAAAATGTAATGTGTACCTGGGCCTCTTCTATCGCTGCATGGTTAGCATCATAAAGCATAATATATTTTGTAGAAATTTAAATAAATTACAGGAAAGTAAATAGGAGCATCCGGTACGGAAAAAGTCATAAAACTAATCCTAGCAAAACACAAACAAGTAAAAGAACACCCGTAGTCACATATAGAAGATCAGAACTTAGTGTAGACATTAGTAAAGGTGGGGGCTCAAAGCTGGACTGTGTGCTTCCTGACTTTGAGTGAGAGCTATCAACCTGATAATCTACAGAGGACAGTCCTAACCTTGATCCAATTGATTAACCATAGACCTTTATAAATTTTCATTTTTTTCTTAATTTAATTTTCATGCATATAAAATTTACTTTATCATGCAAAAGAGATTTTGTTGCAAAGGGGGTTTTTATTTAAAACATTTTATAGAGTGGTGTAGTCCACAGGTTAACTAATTTGATCGAGCTATGACTACAATCAACTTAAGAGTATCAAGGGTAAACATCTCCTCAAGTGTCGTCGAATAGTATCATCGACCCTTATCCTCTCCTTCTACTAAAGGTCCTTGAGGTAGGAGACACTATTTTAAATCCCACGTCGAACCCCTCATTTTAGCACACATTAACATTATTGTCATTGCTCTAGCCACCTTGTCCATAGACTTACACAAGCCTAATGATACATATGTGTCAAAAAAATATCCCCACTTGCTCACAATGATTTAAATACATTAGGGAAGACTCAAATCCTTGAGCATTGAGTCAATTAATAAAGGATAAGTAGTGTAGGGTATTTCTATTGATTTAAGTGAATTATCAGGTCCTGAGACATAACTTGGTGGGTCCCTAAAAGCTTTAATGGATGGTTTTTGGAACAAAACAAAATTGTTTAGTTGTCCTTCAAAATATCCAAAAGATCACAAAAGTTTTCGGAGCATAACCCTAAACAACTTTTGAAACCTCTTGAACCATTTCGAGTTCATTTGGACTTATTATGTTGTTCAACTGATCATTCGAAGTTAAATTTAAATTCAATAGATTAAACTACCTTGTGCTCAATGAACCTTAATATCTTATTTATCCCATCACCGGGGTACTTAGACATTCACTTGATATTTGTTGACCTCACTTTTGGTTGAGGTTCAGTTTTTCCTCTTTAGTAGCCTAGGGCTAGTCATAGGACTTTCCTGTTGACTATTCCTATAGAACTAGAAAAGGAACCCTCACCGCTAGAAATTCAACTCTCTTCTTTGCTCAACTTGAAGTTCCATATATTGTTCTTAACCACTAGCACTTAGTAGGTGGGGTTATTGTGGGGGAGCTCAAGGAGAGTTCCCCTAGGACTACCTAACCTTAGGGTTGACCCTGAGTGTTGGTCTGGAGGTAGTTCACTCACTTACACTCACTCTCACACACAATCACCCACAACCCTAAACCCAAAATTGTTGACTTTGATCCTTTGATCCTTTGGGAGACTCATGTAGATGGTCCCCTAAACCCACTAGCCCAAAGCTAAGGTTTAGCTAAGACTAGTACATAGAGGACCCAAATGGGGATTCCATTGGTCCATAGCTCATTTAGGGTGGTTGGTACCCCAATTCTATCAAAATGTCCAACTTGGCATTTTGCCCCCAAATCCACCAAAATTACCTAAATGTTATTGAAACCCTAAATTTGGTCTAAATCCTCAAATGCACCCAAAATATTCAAATTTGTTCAAAAATCATTTCAAACCATGTTAAGATACGCAAATTACGCAAAACCACAAAATAATGATAAATTTACCAAAATACCCCTAAAATTGCCAAAATTACAAAAATACCCTTAGCACCCCAAACTTTCCCAAAACCTTCAAAATCACTTCATATCTTTCTAAAACCAATTTAGATTCTCCAATTGAACCCAATTTGACCAAAACCCCTAAATTGCCTTTAAAGGCCCAACTTCCCCAAATTTACCCGAAATTGCCATTAATTTGGTCCCAATTTCCCCCAATTTCAATACTAAACTAAAATTCACCTTCCATATGACCAACCTAAACCAAATTTAAGCTTAATTGGCCCATGATTTGAGCCCAATTTTGATCTAAGTCAAGCCCCCAATTTTGGCCCTACGACCCCTACGACTTAATCCTACGACTTAATCCCACCAAATTGAACCCCACAACCTACTCAATTTGCCAAAATTTATGCTAAAAACTTTTCATAACAATCCTACACATAAAACTTGACCTTCAATTGGCCCTGGTGAAGTCTCAATTGCATTCAATTTTAACGCAAGTCAAAAAATCCCCAAATTTGCCCTAAATTGGATATGTCCCCAAATTCCACCAAATTGATTGCCCTAACCCCAAAATTGACACCCAATTTATGTTGAAAACTTTTTATGATGTTCCTATAGACCATTTTTCAAAAACAAATTTGGACTTAGACTAACCTTAGCCCAACCTAGACCTAAGTCTAGCTCAACATGCCCAAATTGACCAAAATCCCAAAATTCTTCAAATTGAACACCCCTAATTGAACTCAAAATCATTTCAACCCTTCACAAAAAAATTTTCATTACAATTATCCACACAATGTTGATCATTTAATTGGGCTCAAAGTCATGACTAGCCTAACCCAAACCTAACCTTTGGCCATTTGGACCCACATTGGATCCATGCACCAAAATTGACCTAGTCATGTCAAATTGACCAAGGCAAAACTTCTACAGCCAACTTTTGGGTCCTGGTAACCAAGCTAGACCCATTTAACCCACCCTAGATGAGCCATGGACCAAAGGTCCCCTAAATCAAGGGATTTGTTTCCTAAATTGCTTAAGCCAAAGATATTTTTGCCAAAACCTATCACCAGACCAAATTAATTGTTGTGACAAATTCCTCTGAGGTTCATGAGCCACCTAAGCACCTTCCCTGCAATTTTTGATCGGCCTATTCGCCTGGACACCTTAAAATAGAGAGCCACCACACTTAAATCCTCACCCAATTGACCCATGTGAGCTGTCTCACTTCCATTGGCCAATTGCGCTAATTGCCCAATTGCGCTGCTTAGCTCACCACCTCAGCAAGCTTTTGCACCCAAAGCTAGGCCTTGAGCTCCCCTCTCTGGCCATGGCTATAAAATGGCCTCTTCACGGCCAAAGTTTGGGTGTTGAAATTTTCTCAAAGAGACCTGCCCAATTGCTCCCACAGCCTCCTTGAAACCTTCTCAGTGCAGCCTAACCACTTCCCTGCCCTAATTTCCCTTGTTGGAGTTCAATTTCAGACCTCAAATCCTTGTCAGAAACAGGACACTCTCCACCACAACTCCACACTGAACCAAAATCAAATTAAACTTGCCCAAATATTCACCACAATGAGAGAAGAAGACGCCCCACAAAAGCCCCATCATACAGAGCCTCCAAGATAGCTCAAGGCCAACACCTGAAATCGGCCTTAATCGATTTCATACTTAGGCATCTCACCATGACTTAAGACTTCATCCTCAGGCTCTTTAGACCTCCACAAACGTGCCGAGCACATCTGATTGAGGCCTCCCCTTTCAGACCAATGTATAAGTTCTTCCCCTCATCCCGAGCTTCATTTGATTCTACATTAATGTACACATGGCATGTTTACCATATGGATGTGTTTGTCTCACTTAAACGAGTCTATAAGATCAAACCCCATGCAATTTGGTTGAGTGTAGCTCAAGAAATTAAGGTTTTAGGGTTAACGGTCATGGGTTCACACCAGTTGGGGATGAAGGAGGAGCGTCGTTAGATCGTGCGTGTATCCAGTGGATGGCCCTGATGGAATTGAATGACGAAGTGGTGGATAAAGTGCGGAGCTAACGCATAAGGAAGCATCCAACCAAAGCACATCACGCAAGTCTTCGGAGTCGCCGTAGGATGAGGTGGTGCCACGTAGGATAAGTAGAAAAATCAGGGATTTTTAGATTTATTTAATTCAGCCAACTTCAAAAATCCATATCTTGGTGTAGAAAAATTAGAAAAATAAAAGAAAAATATCCTGGTGCTCACTAAACATAGAAGAACAATATTGAAATAGTTTGAGATTTATTTGATGCATATTTTATGTTTATATAAATAAATATTGTTTTGAGTATTTTGATTCTCCATGCATTCAAATATTTCTCCATGCATTCTATTTTGATTCTCCATGCATTCAAATATTTCACCATGACATGCCATTAGGGTCATTTGTACCCTCTATCAAGGGGGGTCTTCTCTGATTTCTCCAAAGTCAGAAGAGACCTCTAGACAGAGATTATTATTTTTCAATTTTATGTCTATTATTTACATATACAATCATAGTAATTAGCATGTTATTTAGAAAAATCTAAGAAAATTTTGGTAAGCTCACTGTGAGTAGAGAACTCGAGAAAAAATTTGGCATGAGCTAAGTCATTAAGAACACACAAGTCATTAAGAACACACAATAATTTTCACAAAATCCTAAAACACAAAGGAAATTAATTTGGAAAAAATAAACATCAAAATGACTTGATTTTAATTCTTCACTATAATTTAAAGTTCAGAGAACTCCCCATAAAAATTTCAAAACATTTGGAGTTCATTTGATAACCTAATTTAATTTTCTAAGTTAAAGCTCTCTTTTAACACTTAAAATAATCATAATAATTAAAATATAACTAAAAAAAATTATGAAATTGGTTTTTGAGAATTCTCTGTGATCAAATGAATTTTCTAAAAATAAAATTATAATTAAACTAAAAAATTTCATTTTTAAGCATACGTTAAATATTTAAATAATGAAAAATTAATAAAGATAAAAGAATTAATAAAATTCATGGAAATATTCTAAATTATTTCCTAAGCCCTTACAAGTAATTGGAATATTTTTTCCAATTTTCTAAGTGAAGATATTGAATTTTAAAGCACAAAAATAATTTTTAAAAGCTAAAAATGGATTTTCCTTAATTTCTCACTAAAATAACTCTAATAATTCAAAGAAAAATTAGAAAGATGTAAAATTTATTTTTCTAGGTTCCTTGACCTTGGAGAGATTTAAGAAAAGAATAAAACTTAATTTTCCACTTTTAAAATTATTTATAATTAATTAATACTCCAAAACTTAAAATAATTCTAATAATTCAAATAAAACTTAAAAGATTATTAAATTTTGTCCACATGGTTCTCTGGTCTTATTATATCTCCAGTCAAAATTTTAAATTTATTAGGCTTTCCTTGGTCAAGTTATTGAATTTTCTTTGAAAAATCCTATTTTTGCATGTAAATAATTATATAAATTAAATTAAATTTTAAAAATCACATTTTCTCCTCTGATGTCTCAATAGACCCATGAGTGAGGTAGGATAAAAATTTTGAAGTCATTTGAGTTAAATTTGATGAATTATGAAGTGATAGAGCCTTAGGGGCAAATGTATAATTTTGGAAATTTAGTCTTAATTAACATTTAGGATTAATTCTAGAAGGGGAAATGGACAATATTTGATCTTAATTAACATGTTTAGATGATTAGAACACAAGGAATTAGTTGTTAGAAACCAATCTCATTTTTCTTAATTAAAGGAAAATTTTACAATTTCCTAAATTATTAAAATTTGGAAGACTATTAAATTAAATGATCCTAGACTTAGGGGTATGATTTTGGATGTGAATAACTCAATAATTTAATACTCCTATTTGGTGTTCAAAATGACATTCAAATGTTTTGATAATGAATTATTATCACTTAAAATTTAATTTCTTTAAAAAATTACTAATATATCCATCAAGTTCTTAGTAGTGACCTAGACTAAATCAAATTTGGTTAATATTGAGGATTATAAAAGTGAATGTAACTAGAAGTTTAAAACCTTTAAAACACTACAAACCCAAGTTAAAACTAAAATTGGCAAAGTGTCTTAATAACATTAACTTGCCCCTTTAAGGGTCCTTTAAAACACTACATAATTCTCAAATTAAATGACAAATGATAATCACCTTACTCTTAGGGATAATTGAAACGTCAATGTTCACTGAGCACTGGAGGTCACGGGATGAATTATTAAGCAACATAATAATTTTAAATAAGCTCAAAACTTTTCAGCAGGCGGTGAGAGGGAAGCATGGATATGCTTCTTTCTCCTGACTTTTTAGATACCTCGGAGGTATATTATACTTAATATGTTTTGCTTAAAGAAATCATCCTTAATCAAATTCATGAGAGCTCACCAAGATATGATTTAGAATTTGGTAGATCACTAGAACCTTATTTCCTCGCTTTGCATAAAATGCTTTTAGTATATAAATACTCTTACATGCATTTTGAGTTTCAGTTGAAGATAACGGAAAAACCATCCAGGTACGCTTTTATTGTAATTTATTTTTCTTGCATTTCTAGTTCCCTGTACTTTACTTTCCAGCACGTTATTGTACTTACTCACCTGTATGTATGAATAAAACACAAACTTGCATGTTAAACAACGATTTCACCTTGCATGAAAACCAAAACTGCTGGGATAGCCGCAAAACCCAAAACCAAAACCAAAACCAAAACTAAAAATAAAATCAACCAATATAAAATTCACCACCACAACATTCAAAATATAAGACGACTCAAAATTTAATCACAAACATCACAAAACAACAATTGCAACTAACTTAAGACGTCTCTATTGGATGATCAGGAATCCCTCGGAGGAGGTAACCTACTGTTGCTAACGAAACTTCCCACATTCTAAATGAAAGTATGGAACTAATTAAGTTGAGTTTAGTAAATTCATTTGGACTAAGTGAATCCAATA